>NC_048895.1:17338796-17419647 GCF_011077185.1 Oxyura jamaicensis
AGTGAGGAGAGAGAAAAAGAGGCTAGCTGCCTTGCTAGTAACCCAGCTTTTTGCAGCTCTTGTGAGTCTCCTCGGTGAAAAGGAGTGTTGGTGGGCTGGCCAAACAGGCTAGGGTCTGTCTCCACCTCTGCTGCTGGTTCGCTGGATGGGATTGCCCTCCATCTACTTCCCAGTCTATAAACTAATCGTGCACTCTTTTGGAAGAATTTCTTTGAATGAATGAGATACAAATCGGGAATACTATTCTGTCAGAACCGGCATGTCGTGATAGGTGACTGAGGTGTCTGTGTGGCTTTGACAGATATGACATAAGGACCCATGCTTCTGGTATGGCAGCTGAAGGTCAGGTTCAGTTCCCTCCATCACCTAAATAGGTGCTAGATGCCTGTCTTTAGGCAACCAAATTCCACTCGGGACATCTGTGAATACTGTGTGTTGTACCCTTTTTGCTGAGACTTTCTTGGCCAATCTCCAGAAAATCTGACAGAGCTAACTTTGCAGTCCTGCCCCATCCTTGCACTGGCTCCAGCATTTGTCTGTTCCCTCTCTGAGCCAACTGAACTCTGTAGACTGGCAAAGAAACTGAATTGTCTCACTGAGCAGACAGTACATAATGAGTAAGAAACGTGATGAAACCAAACCTGCTGTTTGCTGTGCCTCCTTTCTCATCGTTTAAAATCTGTGGAACCTTGTAAGTGAAGCATAGTTTTATTAATAAAGCCGGATGCAACAAAACTTATATTTTTTTTAAAAAAAGCACTTCTGTTCTTAAATTTTTTTTTACTTTGTGTTCTTTGACAATCTCAAATTGTCTCTAGATAGTAATCTCTTTCTTGGAGTTAACGAAACTAAATTATTTGGGATTATCCATAGCTTTTATTGTAATGAAATCATCGATATCTGAGTCACAGCTGCTTATGTCAATGTTTTATTAATGGACCGTTTCCAGTGGTTATGGCAGGGTAAATTTAACTATGGCGGTATTGATTGATGAAATCATAAAAGTCCATTTGGCATTTTACCACAACGTTTGTTTGGAGGAGCAGTGTTGAAGTAACTGTTATTTTTTAAATGTATTTCTTTTTGGATCTGGTGGCATTTGTTCTTCAGTAATTGTCTGTGTATATGATAGCTTAGTGCTCGCCAGTTATTTACTTATGTAGCTGAGGTTTTTTTGTTTGTTTTTGTTGGTTTTCTTTCCTCCTCTGGCACGGTTTACTTGTCTGGCATTATCAAAAGCTTGTGTTGCCTTAAATGAGTCAGTTTGACTGTGCTCTTTTCTGCACTGCAAAGACATTTCTTCGTTTCTATTAGTTCTTTACTTTAGAGATGCCGTGTTGGTGGTACTTTGAATATTCAGGGACCACAGCCTGTTTGATTCAAGCCCAGTGTTAATGAATGAGCCAGTAGGTATAGATCAACTTTCAAGTACTAAACCAAGTTTACAGCAGTATCAGTCATAAAAGTACTTCTCAGCTTTCAAATCGTGTGAAGTAATAGACATGGAGTATTTCATTTGCTCAGTGCATTGCTTGTTGCCTTTGTGGAATACATCTACCTTCATACTCGTTTTAAGTAGTCTAATCAATTTTAAATGGACTGTTGCTCAAGAACAGGTTGTTATGAAAAATAGGCGAGGTAATTTGACACCTGAAAATGGCAAATTAAAGTTCTAATTTTCTTTCCTTGTGCCTTCTAGATGAATTGTGAATTTGCCTTTTTTCTTTCTTTTTTTTTTCTTCTTTTTTTTTTTTTTAATTGTGATTATTAGATAGCAAACAATAAGGATGCATTGAGAAAGACTTGGAACCCCAAATTCACATTAAGAAGCCACTTTGATGGAATAAGAGGTCTGGCTTTTCATCCAGTTGAACCAGTATTAATAACAGCTTCAGAGGACCATACCTTAAAAATGTGGAATTTACAAAAAACAGCCCCAGCAAAAAAGTAAGATTTTTTGTTTTGTTCCATTAAAACATTTTTATTTATATAAATGAAGCTTCATCTGGGAGTTAACGGGAATTTTTTCTTCAATTTAAGAATAGGAAAACAAGCTCTTAGAGAAATACGGAGATTTTTAAAGAGCACCAGAAGAAATCTACACATGTTCATTAATGCATTTTATATTTGAAAATGAAAACTGTTCACCTTTTTTATATTTTCTGTGTAGATATCACTGCAAATTAATTTACTAGTGAAGATATTTGGATGCAGCCTTGTTAGTGTGCTTGCATCTGTATATAAGTACACACATGTACACTATATAAGGTTATATAGACGTGTGTGTATATGTATATATATATATATATATATGCATATATCTGTGTACAGAATAAGCATTGATGGAGTTGTTGCTAGGTTTGCTTGTACAGTGTCTCTTTCATGTTGCTGTGGCCATGAGGAAACAAGTAAATTCTTAGCAGCGCTAACATGTTGAGGGAGTACATGATACCTTTTAGGAAGATTAGGCAAAACCTATGGTCTTCCTGAAGTCTGAGATGACAAACCCGTGGTTGGTAAAGACCTGAGACCTTAAAGACCTAAAGACCTTAAAGTGATTTGTAACTGTGTTACAGCTTTGGTAAAAAAGCGAAGTTTCATAAACTTCTTTCATCAGATAGGGAGCGGGAACAATTAACGATACATTCCAAATGATACTGATAACCCTCCACTCCTTCCCCACTATTGATGTACCTGCTGGTTTAATTGGTGTGTGAGAGTTCTTGAACGTTCTACCTTGCAGTCTTTAAATAAACAAATAAACAAAAATCCTATCATATTTTGAAAGAATGCAAATAATTACTAGATATAGGAAAAAGTCATGTTAGGAGAAAGAGTTTTGGGGGAGACTTCAAAAGGGGTAGCACTGAGTTTAAGAACTTAGCACTTGTGGCACATTTTTGTAAAGCATTGTGTAAGGTCATATTCATGTTAACATTTTCTTGTACCTCATTTAGGAGTGCTTCTCTTGATGTAGAGCCAATATATACCTTCAGAGCACATAAGTGAGTATTTGCTAAGAACACTATCGTATTTTCAGAAATAGATTTTTTTTAAAGTGATTTCCACCATGTCAACTACTAGTGCTTCTGCTAGTGCTTCTACTAGTGCTTTCATGTAGTGCTTTTAGTTCCCATGTTATGTAAAACACCTGCATATGTTCATTTCCTTTCTGCATAGATCTTTTTTGCCTGACCCTAATTAGAGAACAGTTTTTTAAAGAAAACCATAAAAATTACACATTTCAAATTCAGCTAAGTTTTCTTTTCATCGTTGTATCTCCTGACTTTTTGTTGGATATGTGCGTATGTAGAATGAAGCTGTTCCCAGTGAATTAAAATCTACACAATCATTTTCATGAAAAAGCCTGTAATTTTTTAAAAGAGAAAAAATATTTAAGTGAAATAACAAAGCCTATAGTTTCAAAGTGTAACACTTTTTCCTATTTCATGTTCATAATGACTAGCTTGTTCTGACCGTAGTTACGTTACCAAATATTGTGGAGGTTTTCTTGTGGGAAGTGTTGTAGCATATGATCTGAGAATGCAGAATTTCTGTTGCAAACAGTGCAGCAAATTTATTGTATTTTTTTGGTGGAAATTTCAGGATTCAATTGACATTGTTCATCAGTTAATGAAAATGTTAATAGTCAACTTGTTGGGGGCTGGGGTTTCTTCCAGTGGACCAGTGCTTTGTGTGGTGATGAGCAGTAATGGTGAACAGTGTTACAGTGGGGGAACTGATGGCCTCATCCATGGCTGGAATACAACCAACCCAAACATCGACCCCTATGACTCTTACGGTACGTTGTTGTCAGGCACACCAACAAGTGATGCATTTAGTGACATTAATGTTATGTGGCTAAAATAGTATAATTGGTAGGTAATACTTCCTGGAAAATTTAAAAGAGAAAATTGAATATTGGCTTCAATTAGTTTAAGTAAAATTTTGTTTTAATACAGATGTTGCATGATGAGATGAGATGTGTCATTTTCCTAAAATTGCTTTGGTCTCTTCACAGTTTTGACAAACAGCTGGATTGAAAAAGTATAGGGCTAAACCAATACTTGGCAAGTACAGGAAATGTGTATTTTTAATGTTCTTTTACAAATCTTTGTGCGGTTGAGATAAAAAGAGGTTGTATAGTCTGAAACCAAAGCTGTCAATGTTGTCTGTGAAATGATGAAAAGACTCAGTTCAGTAGGGTTTAACAGATCTGAACGGGTCTCAGCCTTGCGTCTGAGTTTTAAAACATTCTTCACTTCTTGTAGCTTCAGATATGATTGGCCTCAAAGCTGTATTTTGGAAAAAAAAAAAAGACTAATATGCCATTAATAGCTGCTTGAGAGAGAATTATGTAATGAAAGTCTGTTTTCCAAATTTTGATACCGTCCCTTGTTCTGAAACTTTGATTTATTCCATTAGTTACAAACCAAATACCATGTATGCTGATGAAATTAAAGCATCTTCATACCAACTATTATGTTGGTATGACCTGGTTATGTTGTGGTTTTTTTTGTTTTGTTTTATGGACTAGGTTGTTGAGGTTGGTCCATAAGCACAGACCAAGATACAAATATTGACTTAATGCAATCTTTGTTCTGAAATGTGTTTCGTTTGTCTTTTGTTCACAGATCCTTCTGTTCTAAGAGGTGCTTTTGTGGGCCACACAGATGCAGTGTGGGGTCTGGTTTACAGTGGCACACACCAGCGTTTGCTGTCCTGTTCAGCAGACGGCACTATACGTTTATGGAAAACTACAGAAATTGCTCCAGCTCTCAATATATTTAATGATAATCAAGGTACAGAGAAGTGCCCTACCTTAAAGTTCATTACCACTATTCAAAATGCCATCATTTTGGCTATTGAGTAAAAATCTATCTTGTTTGTTTACTGGATTTTATACCTTAATGAGTGTTTTTGGGGGGTAGTAAATTTTGAGTCTCTTTTCCTTTGACACCAGCTATTATTAATTCCTTCATGCAGGGGGATGCATACATTTAAAAAATTACTACAGGTTATCTGCTGGTGTTACTAGATCCGTGAAGTATAATGCATCTACTCCATGATTGATATTCAAACTGAGCTTCCATTAGGCCCTTGCTTGTGGTTTGTCCAGAATAAAAATCCCTTATCACCAGAGCAATTTGGAATAGTCAGTGCTTAGGCTCAGGGCAGTGTCCTAGTACCTTTCTAGGTGCGGTTCCATATACCACTGACAAGGAAATAGAATTGCCAGATTGCAATTGATTTTCTAGTTTGCGCATTAAATAAAAAGCATTAATCTAGTCACCCTAAATGCTGCTTGTTGAAAAAAATTTAGTCCTTAGGATTTAGTTGCTAAAACAAGATGCACAGACCCAAATCCTGTTCTTTAGAGCCTAACTTCTTGGAGTTGCTGTTTCAGTAAATGCTCTAGAAGGAGCCACTTGACATTGTCTTAAGAACCACCTTACACCTAACAGTTTTAAAGGTAACCCACAAACCAAGGCAGTTCTTTGGTTCTTCAGAAAAACTTCAAGGCAAATTAAACTTTGTCAGAACTGAACAGACTTCCTGAATTGTGGTGTAAAGCTGATCAGATCTGTCATTACTTGTTAGTTTAAATAGACTGAGCAAAATAGAAACGTTTCACGTAGTTCAGTTCTGGCAAACCTGTGTTTCCAGAGGTCTGCAGTGTTCTGTCAGAACCATCACTGCTTTGCTGCCAGCTTGCCTACCTCTCTACTTTGAAGAGTTCCTGGAAGATTTTTTGTTTTTTAATTTGAAATTATTAACTTAATGAGGGGCAAATGGGAGTGAATAGTCTTTACTCACAGAGTTAATCTATGTTTTTTTTTTTATATTTTAAGCTGTGAAATAAAACTCAGACATGAAATTCAAAGGTCCTTCTTTGAAACAGAATTTTGCCTATGGCTTATTAAAAACTTGAACAAACTAAAATATGCAGCAGTCATCTCTCAGATCCTTTAGATTAACCATTGCAGGTTTACCAGGAAGCTGCTGGTAAGCAGGCATTGCAGTGATTGCAGAAAAGGTCACTTCAAAAACAGTACAGGTTACAACTTCTTGACAGTCCTTTTTGGCTTTACTGTGGTATCTATAGTCACTTAACATTTCTGAGCGCACAGGTAGTGCGTGCAACTAAGATGTTTCTCCCATGAGCCTTGAGAGAGGTGATGATACTCCTGAATTATCTGAATCAATGGACATGAGGTTACTTAACATTGGGTATCTCACTCTATACCTCTCTTCCTTCTCCTGACATCTGTTGGAACTGTTCTTTCACATAGCTGGTAGAGACAGTACATTTGAGGAGAGAAATTTTAAGGGTTATTTCTTATACCCAAGATCTGTTCATCTGACCTTCTGTCCAGTAGTGCTCAGGTAACCACACTGTAAAGACATCAGATGTGTGTGTATATATATACATACGTGTATATATATACATCGCATAATTGGCACAATGGAAAAAGTTTTTGTCATATGAGCTGAAAAATGTATTTATGTAACTTTCCATGCTGTTAGTGTCAGCATATAAAATTTAGATCTGGAAAGCTTTTTTTCTTTTTTTTTTTTTCTTTTATCTCTGAAGTTGTCCAGGTTAATAACAACTTAAAATTGTTGGTCTTGTAAATGATTTTTCCACTTCGATATTAGGCCCTTAAATTGGAGGTTTGGTTGAAAATTTGTCTCAGAGATTAAGGAAGGAAAAGGATGGGGCGGGGGGTAGGAGTGCGAGGTTCTTATTACCAGTAGATTTCTGTCTAGCCCCAGTTCCAGACAGAGCATCTTAGTAAAGAATATTGTTCATATGCATACCAAAAAAAATACAATTAAAGAAGTGATCATTCAGGGCAATCTGTTTAGATTGGTATATAGTGTAGTTTTAAAAATGTAACATTTCTTTTCATAATCATGACACTTTCAATGTCAAGGTGATTAGTGTTCTTTCAATTTTTTTTAACAGTTGAATCTTACAAAAACAATCTCTACATTATTTTCTAGAAATGGGAATCCCTTCATCGGTTGATCTTGTGAGCAGTGACCCAAGCCTCATGGTAGCATCATTTAACACTGGACACACGAGCATTTTTAACATGGAGACACGACAACGAATTCTTACCTTGGAGTCTGGAGTAGATACTAGTATGTATCAAAAATATATATATATATATTGGTTAAGATCAGATCAGATGCTATTAATGGTCTTATTGATGTTTCCAAGCAATTAATCTAAACTTGTTATGATATGTTATTATTTGTCGGATAACAAGTTATGACAACTTCAAACATGAATTGTGTTGAACACTGTTTTAAGGTGTAGCAATAAGTTGTTATTACTATACCTGAGCACGTGGGCATTTCAGTAGCAGAAGAGTGAATATAATTTTGAAAGAAGGTAGAAGAAACAACTGCAAACACTCTCAATTATCTGTCAAGGAATAGTGACAGAAGGAAAAGCATAGATTTCCCACGCTTCCTTAATAGAGCCCAGTGGTCTCTTCAGCTTCAGGATTTTCTGTTCTCTCTTTAGGCCAAAATTGCAAGACAGAGGTAATAACAGGCAAATCTAAAGTTGAATTTATTAAAAAATTGGGAATGTGTCTGTGACTTCCTTTATATTTTTCGTCAGAGGTATCGCTTCTCTAAGTTTTATATAAAACTCCTGACTTGTTTGCAGTTGGTCTTTGTTTGAAACTTCACCATAGGAGATGAACAAAACTCAGTGAAAGAGTATTCACAAAGTCCTACATAATGCTTTGGATTATGGCAGTGGCCAATATCAGATGCTTTGGAGGAAACTGTAAGGAGCCTACTATCAATAAATTATTTTACTCTGGCATTAGGAAAGGGACCAGAATGAGCTGTAGCCTGAGGTTTCATATTCAGGCCAAAATGGTAAACTGATAACAACATAAATGTCCAGTCCTTCTTAAAATTTTGATAACCTTTTTTTTACCTAAAAGTTTTATGTCAGTGAATTCTACCGTCCAATTATATTTTTATAAGGGAGTAAGCCCTTCTTGTTAGCTTTGCTTGTCTGTTTTAAAAGTAGTTGAACAACTCTGTCATTTTATAAGAGGGAACAGAATATCCCATCTCCCTTCTTTGCATTATTGCCTTTTTTTTTGTAGTCCAACATCTTTTGTTTCTGTCTGAAAAAATAGTCCCGAATCACCTGTCTCCATTCAGTGGAAGTTTTCTTCTTGCCATTTGTTTTCACTTCCTCCTCATTACTGTTATGTAGGAATATTCCTTTTTAAAAAGGAAGACCATGGTATAACAACCAGCAGTCTCTGCTTAGTGTTTTTAGTTACATAACAGTACTATGAAACTTAGGTATATTTAAAAAATAAATAAAAATACAAGAACTAGGCAAGAGGAGAATGAATCACCTGAAATGCCCTACCACCACCACCTAGGGACTCTGCTGTTCAGTGAGGGCCTCATTCTGTTTGGCATTTTAAAACAGGAAAACTGGCTGTGATGCAGTGTCATGCTTTTAGTACTTCTAGGGCTGTTTATTAATAGGAATGTTTTTGCCTCAGTTAACACTTTTGACAATTCTTAAGAGTCCTATGGACGCTGACACATTTTGTAGGTTCAGATCCTATAGTGGTCTTTCACTTCATTTGTTTGTACGATTTTGATTAGTTGATCTGAGTGTTCTTTGGCAGCAGGTTAACTAAATGCAGTCAACTCTTCCATGAAAAAACATAACTGCATTTTGATAATTAGTGGAGTGGCTGTGTTTTGCCCGGTAATCTATCTCTCTTTAAGATCACTTTTTTCAGTAAGTACTCTGTGTGTGTCACATCATTGCCTAGGTTTCTAATCAAAAAATGAACTATACCAAAATATCTTTCTTTCCTATAATTTCCTAGTTCCTCTGTGTGTGTATAAATATAAAACAATGATGTTTTAAAATTCTTGAACGCTAGGAAGAAGACTCTCATGAATAGCCAAGTATGCTTTTCTTCAATGAGAATTTTAATCAGTGTATATCAAACGATGGTAGATGGGTATTGTTCTGTGATTGTGAGAGCAAGGGATCCTTTTTGCTTTGAAACATACAGCCTATGATGTTAATTTTTCCTGTACTCCCTGTATGCTATGGAAAAAGTTTAGCTGGACAAGAGGAGAAATGCAGAGGTGAGGAATGCATTAGGGAAAAAAATGTATTGCAGATAAGATTGATTACATATTTGTTTCTTAGTAGCAATCTTTCAAAGCACTTAGCAATTTACAAGTGTTGATACGTATGATTTTTTTTCTTAGCAGTCAGTTCCTCCTGCCAGATAAATAGAGTTATCAGTCATCCAACTCTTCCAATTAGTATCACGGCTCATGAAGACAGACACATCAAATTCTATGACAACAATACAGGTATGCATATTTTTGGCAGGACCTAGTCATAGTCGTTGTAGGACATAACAAAAGTTTCATTATGACTAACACTATTCAAACAAATGCTGAGAGAGATGAAGAATTGAATATTCTCTGAAAAAGAAATTGTCTTTTCACTGGTAGAACCCCAAAATTGCCAGCCTATATTAACTTTATTGGGTAATTAGTATGAAGGGAAGCTTCTTTTTAGTTTGCATGTCTTTATGTTCATTGTGTGTGTCTGAATTATTTTGATCTGAGGGCAGGAAGCTTGGGCGCTTCCTTAGTTCTTAGACCTCTGCTTAATGGTTTGGAGGTAGAAGTTCCCTTGCAGGGCATCATTCTCAATTTGATATACCGTATTTCTCCAAATCTCTTCTGCAGAAAAACAGCTGAACACTTAGTGTGTTCAGTGTTGTAATTTGTAGTGAGAGTTGCACTGAGATGTATAATTAAAAATGCTGTGATTTTAAAGGAATTTTTGGTAGGAATAGTAGTATTAAATCTGTTATTCTGACTGTGAATCTTGTGAATTGTTATTCAGCCCATGACATCTCTGTTTCCAGGTCACACTGCCACAAAAGTTAAAGTGAGATCTTTCAATATTTTTGTTGATTTTAAATTAGCTACTCTCCCCATGTGTGTTAAATAAGAAGAGGTCAAAGCACCCAAGGGAAGCTTAGAAAAAAGCTGAAAATAGATGATTTATTCAATGATATAGTTCTGTAATGTATAGTAGAGGAAACACTGAGCTTTTCATACTATTTTTTATTTTCTTCATCTTAAGAAATCATTAGTCAAACATATTTTTTTGTTTTCACATCAAATCATTGCTATAATTATAATAATAAGCAGTAATAGAACATTAATTCTCTCTGGGTTGATTAAAATTACCCCATAATCTTATATAGTTTATATCATTGTTTATCACTATACTCAGCCCCTGTCCTCCTTCCAAGCCAAATCTTGCTGCAGGACTCACTTAAGTCATTTAATGTGCGGATATTTAGTGTGCACAGTGATTGCAGCAACCAGGTGGTTTTGCCAACACAAAACGAAGGGCTAACAAAGTTTGTGGTATTGGTTCTGCATCTTTCCTGAGACTGTAAACATTAAAAGAATGGTGGCTTCATATTTTTTCCTGATTCAACCATGGGAGAAAATAATGTATTATTAAACAGACTGTGTTTAAGCAGTGAATACAGGTATCAGTGAATTGCAGAAAAATAATCTAAATCTTTTCTTTCAAAGGAAAACTGATCCACTCCATGGTAGCTCACTTAGATGCAGTTACAAGTTTAGCTGTTGATCCTAATGGCTTATATTTGATGTCCGGCAGTAAGTACAATAAATTTAATTTTCCTTTTCTCACAGTGGTGGCAAACAAAAGAATTATAAAGAAAACCATTTCTCCTTTCTTTAGGTCATGACTGTTCAATTCGCTTATGGAATCTTGAAAGCAAGACCTGCATCCAAGAATTCACTGCTCATCGCAAAAAATTTGATGAATCCATTCATGATGTGGCATTCCACCCATCCAAATGTTATATTGCCAGTGCAGGAGCAGATGCCCTGGCGAAAGTGTTTGTATGACAGAGAGCTTCCATTTCAACTCTAGCTTTGTATATATTTAACCAGCTGCACAAAAGAGAAGAGGCGGGCATGAATCTTCTTATCCTGCCCTATAATTCAGAGAATGTTTGTAAGTGTTTAGTTTTTGCAGGGTGCTGTTTTCTAAATTGAAGTTTGTTCTGGTTTCTGTGAGCTCAGCTGGTGCTGAGAGCTTGGAAACTCTCAGTTTCAAATAGTTCAAAAAAAAAAAAAAAAAAAGATGCTTTTATTTCAGAGGGTGTGAATTTTCGTCCAGGCAGGCCTTGGGTGAAACTAGGTCTATGTATTCTCTATAATAAAATGGAGTACTGGAAAGAAGGGGTTTAATTGCTTCAGGGAGAGGGAAAAGAGGGAAACTTTCTGGGATGCTTCTCACTGAGGAATCATGATGTACTTAAAAATCAAATCACCTGGAAAAAGTGTCAGTTCACATGCTCATTACCGTGTCTTGTGAGAGGCACTTTGTCATCCCTTTGGTATTACTAAGCAGATCATCTTCAGAGAGCAGTAGCTGATACTTAATCTCAGCCCCCTGGCTGCTAGCTTAAAGTAAATGTGGTTAAAGGAAAGCAAGTTACTAACATAAATTGAAATGCTGTAAAGTTTTATTAAATCTTCTGTTATACAGCAAATATTTAGTTTGCAAAAAAAATTATATAATTTTTTTAAAGACTGCATTAGTGTGTGGCTAGAAGCTGAGCCTTTAGTCCCAATTAACAACAAACTGAAGCAGTCTGTATATACTGTAGTAGCAGATTAACTTATTCAGATTTATAATGCTGTTTATTCTTGGAGATCTGGCACAAGAAATTATTGTAAGACTTCCCAAAGAAACTCTCTTAAATTTAACTATCAAATGTTCATCTCCTTCTGTTCCTGCTTAAAAAAAAAAAAAAAAAAAAAAAAAAGAAGGTATTGTTCTGGGCATTGTGGTATCATGAAATGCTTAATTACTTTTGAAGATTAAATCAATGCCCAATGCTTTGTGTGAGTCCTGCTAGAGTAATAGTTGCCTACACAAAGTTCTGTCAGTCTGAAAGATTCTGCCACTTCTAGAGGTATTTCCGTACTTCAGCATTTGTGGAACTTCTCAACATGCCCACTTCACTGGGTGCATTATGCTGTTAATTAGGTTACCTAAAAAATGTGTGCTTTTTTAAGTTACTCAACAGATGTGCTTCTCTGATACAAGTGGCAAATAACTTCTAAAACAATATTTTAGTGATTTTACCCATTCTTAAAGGAAAGTGAATGGGTTCTTTTCTGTGTCATCATGAGAGTTTTTACTACTCTTCAGTCTGAAGCAGGCATTTTCCTCAGAAGGAAAGGCAGAATCGATACTGGAGATTATTCCTGGTGCTGATGTGAGTAGGAAAGAACCCAATGCATGCAACTCTTTCAAATACCAGCCTGAGGTTAAGACTGGAAACTGATAAAAATCTTTACCTTTAAACTGACACTTTTTAAGAAGGAATCATTGAAAGATATCAACATAGGGTTTGACCATGTTGTTTGTAGGGTGATATTTGGAGATGGGACCACATTTGAAGCTGAACTCAGAGTTTATAACTATATTATTTAGAATAAAAGGTTGACCTATGCTGTTTGAGCCTGCAACACGTTACTGCTAAAATATCCTGGAATACCTTTTGTCGCTCAGAATATTCAGATATGTCACTTCATAATATTGATATGCAATATATTTCCATAGATAAGATTAGAACTTTTACCGTGAAACAGATGACTACAATAGTAAATCAGATTATTTAGTTTTTATAAAGTGTGTTGGTTATGATGAAAAGGGGAAAACTTGGCTGCAAAACTGAGCGTTCAATTTTGTGAGAATTCTGTGTACTTGACTCATATTCTTTCAGTGTCATTATTTTATTTCTTTTTGGAGAGGAAATTACAAAGATTTATTTGAAAAATTCTAAAAGCTATGTATATTATATATGTGTATATATATTGTAAACATGTATTAAATGTCTAGTAAGGGAAGACTCCATGGGTGCATTTTAATGTTTTAGTATTAAGAGTTCTCTTGAGTTTGTGTATACAGAGGATAATGGCGTGAGTATGAAATGAGTGTTGTGCTTTTGCTTCCACAATACGATATGTAGTTAGCATTGTTTAAATTGCTGTACATAAAACTAATAGGCCAGCATCCTTGTTTTTAAAAACTGTCATTCTGATTACAATTGGAATGTAAGAAGTGGCTGTTCAAATGTGAATTGAAAGATGTTTCCTTCTCATTATTGAGCTCTTGCTCAAACTGCAAAGTGTTTTTTTTAAAGCTGGCAATAGCTAGAGGATGAGGTGCCTTTAAAAAAACAAAACAAATGTAGCCTTACAAAGAGGTTGTGGAATATATATATTTTTGTGCCGGTCTTCATAATTGATGTCAATGTCTTTTTACTGTACTTGGTCACATACTTGTAGGACTGTGGGGTATTGTGCATGAGCCTGCCAGATCTTCTGAACATCATCATAGGAGTTAGGGATGAAAAAATTATTTAGGTTATCTAGTCCATCTGTTTGCTAAAGCAGGATTGTAGACTTGTGCATTTTAATATTGTCTTGGCCAGTGAGGTTTTGTATATGTTCTAAGCGATTAGGCTTCCTTTGGAAGATTACTTCAATGATTGCTTCTCACTGACAGGAGGAATTATATGATGTTTAGTAGTTCTTTTTGTAACGTCATGCCAGTATTCCAAGCCATGCTTTGTGCCATTTTAAATATTTCTAATTGCTTTTGTAATTTGGAGCCTGCAGGTATGCAGTAGTTGTAGCTGTATACTTTCATTTCTTTCTGCTTTCTTCAAGCTATTTTTCAGTCTGCTCTTTTTATACAACTCTCTTTTATTTTCATCTTTTTAGCTTGTTTCTCAATATCTTGGTGCCCACAACACCAGTGCATATGCAGTGAGTTGTTGGACTTAGTCTGAAGGTGATCTGGTAAATGTGGTTTGTCCTTCCCCCAGCCTGAAACACAATGCTTTTGTGTAGGAAGTCCAAACTTCTTGGTCTGGTGAGTGTCTCACAAACCCAAATCTTAGTTCTGACAAAATAAGGTGTGTGTGTGTGTGTGTATATATATATATAACTAAGCATTGCTGCTTCTCAAGTTTCTCCCTCACTTTCAGTATGTCTTTATGATTCTTTTGCAGCTGGATACTTAACTCCTGTTTCAGGATTAATCTGTTTTTGTAAGCTTTGAACTTCTGATTTCTGAGTGCACTATTTTTTTTTCATTTTACGTGCAGCTCTTTCTGGTTCATTGTAATTGGTAACTTTCATGAATGTGATACATGCATCTAAAGATGTAAACGAGACTGGACCTAATGCTTATTCTTGAAAAAAGCATTTTTGTGCAACTCTGTATATTGTATTTTACCATTACATTTTTTCCTGTATGCAATCTACATGGTACTTTTTTTTAATGGTTAACTCATAATTTTTTTAATGTATGTTAGCCTGTGCTACTGATTTTGGTTTTACTAACTAATTTAATGGGAGAATTTGCAATCCTTTCATACATTGAAAATTGGTCCACTAGATTTTGCAAGTGCTTTAATTTTTATTTTGAATTTACTTCACTGTGCTGTGTGCTTTCACATATTTGACTTGGTTACCAAAACTCTTGCACAAAATTATTTGGAATAGCCTGGAAGAAGCTCTAGATATAATTCTACTGTGGAATACATTTTCTTCACTCCTATAAATTCCCAGTGCTTGTTTTTTTTTATTGTGCCTCAATGAGAAAAGTGTTTTGACATACCAAGGAAAAGACTTAGCTTATTACTTAAAATCATCTGATCATTATTTTCAGATCTCATTCATCTTTATTTTGATTTAAAAACAAACGAACAAAACAAAACTTCTTTACCAAGAAGTCTGGACAACTACATGCTATACAGTGTGGGCTATTTTCTAGTCTATTCAAATAACAGTATGTTATTAGCAGTCCCATATGTGATGTGTTTGAGTAAAGGTGTGGTGTTCATCATACAGCTTTGTGATTGGGCTGTGCAGCACCATTTTGCAGTAGTGAATTTAAATTAAACACAAACTTGTCCTTCTGAATAAGTAAGTAACAGATAAAGGACTCAGTTACACCACTTTTGCCATACACCCGTTTGTTAAAACATGAGGATGGTGGTGAGGGAAAGGGACACATCTGAAATCAGTGTCATTTTGGGGAACAGCACTTTCCATTAACTGATGTGTCACTTCAGCAGTGTTTTGTTGTCAGAAGTATTAGTCTGTCCCACAGGAAAAAAGAAATTAAAATGCAGCCATAACCAGCTGATAAGCAAGTTTTCTGAATGCCTCTCAAGATGTGTGTTTGGAAGCGTTTTCAGACTGTGGTTTGGCAGCGTCTTTCCAGACTGTTCTGGGGAGCCTACTTGACCATGAAGTGTTTAATACAAATTATATCTAGTAAATCTAGTAAAACATGGTAGAGTAGGCTGAGTTATGGAAGAAAATGCAGTTACTGGGTTTGTGCCTGTACAAGACTGCTTCAGAGCAGTCTTCTTTGCAGAAGCATCAGACTTGCAATCTAGCATGAATAATTTCTGCAGCATGAGAATTCCTGCAAATGAGATTATTCATATTTTTACTTTTGAAGATCTGTAGGCAGTGGTCATTTGGATCGTGCTGAGCAGTTAACTCTGGAAGGTTAAGCAAGTTAAGTGGCCACAACCAGCATGCCCTCCATGGGACCTGGCCATCTCAAAAGAATTATGTTGGGAAGCAGTGCAGATTTAGCCTGATGGTATCACAGGGAGCAAAGGAAAACCCTTTAGATATAGAGTGACAAGTTATTGAGGTTTTCCAGTAATGATTCTTCAGATATTCACTCGTCCATTGGTTGCAGGTTCAATGAAGGACAAATTCTAGTGTACATTCAGATTCCAAATTGTCCTTTTGTGTCAAAGGTGGATATCATCCAAATTCCAAACTATGTCACTTTGGATAAGGTGCCCCATTTGCATATGTTGCTAAATATTGCTTTGTCATCTTGCTTTTACTTTCTCATATAAATGAATAGGACCAGTGGTTCCAGGTGATTTGTGACTCGCTTAGCATGCATGTCTTTTCAGCTTTCTTGTGAGTGAGCTGGAATCCTGATAAGCTTCATGGAAATTAGTGTGAAAAGATGCTGCTGCATATAATACAGCATTTTAAAACATTCTGAAAATTGTGGCTATTTGGTGGAAATTATCTTGGCCTACCCAGTGAAAAACAAAGATCAGATCAGAACATAATAGTGAAACGTTCACATATGGTAAATTGGTTTGTATAAAATGCTGCAGTCTGACACAGTCATTGATTATTTTTTTTTTGATGTCTGCTGCTGGTGAGCATCAGAGTGGTGTTGAGAAGTTAGTATTGAGTTACAGAGGAAACAAAGATTTTTCTGAACCACCCCCCAAAAATATATCTGATGAATGTTTCAGGAATCTTCCTTTTTCCATAAGGACATGAAGGTGTTGAGAATATTCTATCTAAATCCAGCAATATCTTTAGTTGAAGACGTTACAGTTGGTGAATAGTGTTGACTGCTTCATCAGCTTAGAGGAGAACGGTTCCTGAAACTAATGGCCCATGAACTGCTAGGCAAAACCTCTGCAATGTTTCTGCTGAGCCGCAGTGAAACTGATGAAAACCAAGTCATAGGCAGTGTTTAATCCATCACATTAAAGATGGAGTGACCGACAAGAAGTAACCCACATTTTGAAAGATAGCCTTAGGCATATAACAGAGCAAATGAACAAACATCTGGGGAGTAGCGGTAAATTGAATGACCTGTGTGCAAATAGTCTTTGCTCAGACAAGTGCTCTTGTTCAGCTGGTGTGACTAATCCCAGGAGGGAAAGTCCTGGTAAATGGGACCTTTAAAATGATGCCCCTGCCTGTGCTAATGCATATATATACCTGTTGTGCAGGTTATCAGTCTTCTGATTTTTATCTTCCCACTTAAATCTTTCTGTAGGCTATATTGTTCTTGGCATATTAAAATCCCATCTGCAGTATACTCTCATTGCAGGGTATATTTCATAAAGGACTATTGTTTTTCTTTCACAGTTTTTTTGAGGGATACTGGGGTTTGGGCTTTGGCCCTGCTCCTCCCACCACCAAAATGCTGTTCCGTACCTCCTTATTCCCAGTTCATTTAAGTCTACTGAGTTCTCTCTTATCCCACCTGCTGACCTAATTTTGCTGCTCTGTAGCTGATCAGTTGTGAAAACTTAGGAAGTACTGTATCATTTAAGGTTTCTGAGAATCTGAATTCCACTACAGAACATGTAATTCCAGTTCCACAGTACAATTCGTGGGTCTGAACAGGGTCATTGTCAAGAGATTTGTTGCTGGATGACAAAATCTGAAGTATGGATGAACTAAAGTGGCATTCAGTAATGCATGCACTTTAGCCCATCCTTGTTCCTGAGTGAGTCGTGGTGTTGTGTGCTCCACTAACTTTGTGCAGTTTGTGCTGCCAAGCCACTCTGTGATCCTGGGAGGTCGCCTCCATGTTCAAACCATGCCTGCATGTGTGCTTTTGAAGCTGCTCAAAGCCTAGTGTGGACAAGGCCCTCAAGCCCTGTCCACCTGCATTCCCTCTGCTTGAATTGCAGCCCCCCAAAATTGTTCCTTGCTCTTTCACAGAAAGCCTTGGTCCCCATACCAGAGTGTTAGGCTGGAAAGCTGAGAAGATTTATGCAGCTGGATTTGTCCTGCTCTGCAAGGAAAGGGATAACTTGTCTCCCAGCCAAATATTTTCATTGCTTTGCATTACTTACAAAAGCAGCCAAAAACATTTATAAGGGAAAAGCAATGGGCTTCAAGCTAATATTTTTCCATTGAGAATTTATTTTTTTATTTTTCCTATCACTGAGATAGTGCTTTTTGAATGTAGATTGTTTTCAGATATATGGCTCCTAGAATTGTCTCCATGCAGTCAGACATCTACAAACGTGTAGGTTTTGAAAACTCTCATATGTGAGCACTTTTTCTGAAAACGCGAAATAAGCATATTCGCTACTTATTTCTTGTACCTTTATAGCCCAAGAAGACTGAAAAGCAGTCCTGTGCTATATTTTCCTTGAATCATGCACCTGAGACTTACAGAAATCTGTGATAAGAAAAATATTGTTGCTGTAAGATTTTCTATTAATATTTGTCAGCACATACCTTCCTTTTATTCCGTATATATATCTTCAGTTGGTTTCTTTTAAAAGAAACTGTCAGGTTAAAAATAATAATAAAAAAATCAAGCACATTTCTTTGCATTAGGGACTTTCAGTAGTAAAATTGAAGTAATTTTGCGCATGATCACAGTTTGGATTGTTGTTGTTTATATTCAACTGTTCCCCTTGCAAAACAAAACAAAAATCTATTGAATTTAGTTACCTGACAGTTCTTTCAGAGAAGGTGCCACAGGTAGGAACCACTTAAACGTTAGTAGTTCCATTTGCTCCTCTTCTGTTTTAGGCCACTTCCATGACAGCTGATAGGAAAAGGCTACTGTGACTTATATATGAACTCTTGCTTAAACAGCTAAAGGAAGTTAAGATTCCCCTTCAGAATTATGCTGAGGTTATGATTTTGCACGCTAGTTTTGAATGACTACTTTGAAACGATGTTGGGCTTCAAGTGTCTTGCAAAGTTGTGAATCCAAATGGTAAATGCCTACTTGTTGAGTAATAGTCTGCTTGTTGGTTTGTATATGGCTCGGTACAAAGCTGTGTCAGAACTACAATACCACCAAACTACCTTGTTTAAATGCTACTGTTGTACAAAAGTGAATGTGTTGTGTTTTTTTTAAGTGAGAAATACTATTTTCTAATTTGTGAAGGAAATTGTTTTATTGGGAGTAAGGATCCAAAAAAATCACGTATTTTAAAGATTTCAGAAAGGCTTCTTGTGGGAAAAGAAAAAAAAAATGAAAAAGTGATCATTCTCCAAAATCAAAGATTTGATAAGCCTTCATAATAAAAAGTATAAATGTTTGCTACACATGAAAATGCTTCTTCAGACACTTAGTATTAAACTTTTACTAAAATTCAATATTTTAAAATCCTGGATAAAATATCTAAAATGACAAGATAGAAAATTCAGAGGGAGAGTATTTTGAAATACACCACTATATTTTTGAGCTTGTTGATTGCAGCCCTGAATTTTCTCTTTTTCAGTGCAATTCATACTTTGTGAAACTTCTTGGATAGGTTTTATTTAAAGCTACATTCACTTGCCTGAATAATCCAAATAACTATTTTGTCATTAAAATTATATAGATCTGCATATGTTAGTGTGCCATTTAAAATGAGACCACGTTGAGGTAACCATGCAGGTATTTATATTGGTATGACAGTAGTGAAGTGGGATAGCTGTATACTGTACCTGCGCTCTGTGCTGAGCAAAATCACATGGACTTCCAGAAATAAGCAATGGTTTTTAAGAGCAGCTTTATTTAATGTTACAGCAGCAAGTAAGTGTCATTTGTACCATATAATTATGTAAATTGGGTGCTAATAAATACTATTTTTCAACATTTTGTATTGTGTTCATAATTCTGTGTTTTTCTCCTGAAGTTTGTGCTCTTGGAGTATGTCCCAGGAGGGGGGAAGTGCACACAGTCTAGCACAGGTAGACTTGGTTGTAGAGGGGCTTGAGGTGACTTCACGTGAACTTGAACTGTGCCACGGGTTACCATTTGCAGGGCTGTTTCAATTGCTCTGTTCTACATATGTCTTGTTTTTGTACTGTTCTGTCGCCTCCTCACTGTTGGCACCCTGCATCAGGCATCCAGTTCCTGCTGTCTGCCTCGGCTGAAGACGCGTGCAGGGTGGGTACGGTGCCGTTGTTCAGGAGCTATCCATCAGCCTCCCCTGATCACGGTGAAACATGGTGTGCTTCCTGGGCAGAACATTTGTTTAAAATAAAAATAAGCGCACGGTTCTGCCCTTGGGGAGAGGATGAGGGAGAGCGAACCACACATCACAGATGGTAGCCACGTTGCTACGGGAAAACGCTCAGAACAACGCTGCTGAGGGGGTGGTATGGGAACCTACACAGAACCGAGCAGAACAACTTGTCAGCAAGTCCGTCCTGTTGGGGTTTTTAAGCTTGTAGGTGGGACAAATGAAGTTCTCGTCTCTTCTCTCTCCCCGGTAGGTAAAATAAGCCTTTAGTCCTACTCCTCTTTCCTCCTCAGAGGAAAATAGGGATTGTTGTATGAAATGATGGTACCAATGCCTGTGTTCTGCCTCCAGAGAGGGTCAACAGAAGATTCGTGAGGTAAGGAGAAAACCATGTAGGAGTTACCCTCCCACACAGGAGGCCTAAAGACTACCTTGAGGGATTTGAGACACTTGGTTATACAGATAACACTGCAATGTTTTTAATGTAGAAGTGATTTAGCAAATGTAGGTTGCTTGCTGTTGTCCAAGACTTCCTCAAATTGAGGTGGTGGTGGAAAAGAAAATGGAACTGACTTAATTTCTTTCCATAATGGTGGGCAGGGAAAAATAGCTAGAAGAATGACTGAGGTGGTGACTTCGTTCAACCACAACATAAATTAAGGTATGTATAGCACAGAAAACTTTCTTACTGTTTGGTATCTAGGTCACATTTCTGATATTTACTGCTTGCTTTGACTTGCCACCTCAGCATAGGTAGGATCTGTGGAGCTGATGGGTTAGGGTAGTAGATCCATTAAGGAAGTTGGGTTGGGTTGGTCCTGTCTGGATGTTTAACCGCAGAGGTTTTTCCTGGGTCCTGGCACCATTACCTTTGTGCTGGAGAGTGGTGGTAGGAGGAGTAAGGGAAGAGCAAGTTGAGAAGCTGCCGCAGGGAAAGCCTCTGCATGCTGAAGCAGCAGAGCAGCAGCAGCTGAGGAGCAGGAGGGTGCACATGGCAGGCGATGCCTCCTGTGCAGGGTGACACAGTGACTGCAGGGGTGCCAAGTGTCCCACCTCCAGACTAGCCTCGGTAACACTGCTGAGGAGCAGGGTTGTTAACCTCTGTCTTGAGACAAGTGAACTCTGGTGGTTCACACAATGTGGGGAGTCACTGCTGGAGTTACGAGGAAAAAAGTGCTGCCCCCACATTGAGCTCCCCCATGCTGGTGTCCATTTCCTGGTTCATGTTCTGCACTGTGCTGAGCAGTGATAAGCCACTAGCCCAACTCCTGAGTGCCAAGATGCCTGTGTCCCAGAGAGAGGGTGATCAGCCCTCCTTTTGGGGCTGTACATCCAGTGAGTAGCTGCTCTGGCTGCCTGCCTGCCTCTAGGCCCAACGTGTTGGTGCCCTACTCTTTTGGATGCCTCAGCCAGGCTGCAGCTCCCACCCCAAAAGGCCAATACAGTTTCAAATAAGACGTTCTCACAGACCTAGTAAAACGTACATGCAACTTGAGGCCTTTCAAACCAGTAGACTCTGGTCCAAAGTCCCATTCCTCTGATCAGTAATCTAGTGGTCCTTCCTCTGCTAGCTCACTTCTAGGCTTTTTCTTTTTTCCTTCAGCTGAGCATGTAAAAGAAATACATTGAAACATGAAACACTTGGGTCTTTTTCCAGCCATACTCGGTCTGCTAAAATCTTGTGAGAGCATCAGCTGCATTTCAGAAACTAACATGACATGGACCATATTTGATACTTATTTTTTTAATTACATGAGGTGACGTACTTTGTATGCCTTTGGGACATTTTTATTGCAAAAGATATAGCAACTTGTATTGAGAAGCTCAAAACAGCTTGTATACATTACAAAAAGAGTTCTGCTGCTTTCTCCAAACAAATATACCCCATTCAAACATCTATGAAGCTGTTTTTTAATATTATTTAGAGACTTGAGTAGATGAGTGATGAGTATTTTCATTGCTATGAAAGGCAAAGGGTTAGAGGAGTGCATTTGTGCTGATCCACACTTGTGTCGAAGGAAGGTCATTCTGGCAGCTTCTGAGGATTACACTTGAGGTTACAGTGTTTATGGGTAGAGCATCTTGGGTTAGATGGGAGATGAAAAATTAATTTCAAGGTCATCTCAAGAACTTAATAAAACTGCTGGTTGGCAACTGAGCACCATGGGTGTTCTCTAAGGTTAAGGCAAACCATTTAAACAACAAACCCTGCTGTGCCCTTAATAAATGCTTGTTGTGGAAGATAGCTCCCCAACTTTTCTGTTGTTGCTTTAAGCTTTCAGTAAAAGTTGAAATGTCTGTCCTAAAGAACACCTGTGGCTCCAGCTGTTCTAATGCCTTGGCCATCTGTGCTGTGCTTTCGGGGGAGCACAGGCACAGCCTCTGGGAGCACCCGTGGAGGACTGCCAGTCTCCTGTGCTGCAAGGGTAGGGCCAGTATGGAAATCAATATGCAGTGATAAGCTGTTGCATTAAAAAATAAGCTACAATCTTAAGAGTAGTTAGAAGTTAAGGCCTAGGCCGCCTTCTCAGCTAGCTGCAAATTAAACCCCAAGCAAATGGGGTGAGATGATAGATTTATCAGATGATAAATCTAGCATCTGAATTAAAGTCCCCAGTAAATCTGATGTACTTGTTGGGTTTGTCCAGCCCATGTAATATTCCTTGTTGACAGAGGATGAACAGCAGAACAGTGGTGAGGGAAGTGGGTCTGAAGATGGGGCTATCAGGGCTGCTCCTCTATAACTGTCTATCCTTAATCATTAGTTTTGTCAAGCCAAGAGGCTATTGCTGGGGAAGTGCTGCAGCACAGGTTAGTGTTAAAAACTGTGTGCGCAAATATCTTTTATGCCTTTGCTTTGCTTTTTTTTTTTTTTTGGACGCTGGCAGTGAAGGTAGCATGGTAGCATTATCATATTGATAAAGTTCATTTAAAGCTAGAACTGAATGTTTCTTCTCAAAGAGGCAGGTATGAACCATCCCTGTGTAAAACCACTGCTTCATCCAGTATTGCTTTTGGTAGTAATGGTTGGAGCTCCTCGTGAAAGGACCCTAGCCTGGCTTATGTTGTTATGCTAGGGAGATCATGTAGAAGTGGCTGTCTGTTAATATGAATTATGGTTACTTCACTGGTAATTTTTAAGCTACTTCAGTTATATTTCCAAACAAAGATTTGAAAGATAGTGTACATTTTGTTGACAGAAAGCAGACTCCTTTGGCAACTTACTTCAATTAGTTTTTTATGTGAATAATAACATCCCGGGTCACGGTTATTTATTAAAACTGTTAAGGCTATGAAAAATCTGGTTTGTGAGTAAGATATGAAATTTGAGCTTTAATTTCTTCCAATTTCCTGTTATTTCTACCAGCCTGATGTGTTGTGTTGCTCTTACTGCCATAAGGTGCACGAACATGCACATTTTTACTGGCAGTGAAACATCATCCCTTTCCTTCTGTAACTTTTACTTAAGGAATGTATTTTCTTAAATGACAGTGGATGGAAACATAACCAGTAACTGCTGCCTTCTAACTGCAGTGCAAGTCTTTAGACCCTCTTAATGTGTCATTCCTCCTGTTGCTGATCAGTGGTGTGGCTACCTCTTCACATAAGAAACAATCGTGAATTCTGAATAACTCAGGGCTGTAGAAAGTATATTTTGAAAGCAATCCATAAAACAGAAGTCCACCCCAACTTCAGAAAAGGATGCCTTTAAATTTTAGAAATACTGCTTTTCCTACTGTATAATACAGAACTTTAAGATACTTTCCTTTTAATTCTTTTTAATGGCTCTCAAATAATTTCCCACACTAAAGACTGCTGTAAGATGTTCTAACTGTGCCATAGTTTAATGATAGAGCAGTAGGGGTCTCAAACACCTTTCAGACAGTGTGAAGCCTAAACCCACAATTTTGTCAAAGGAGCCTCTTCTGCCTCTGCAGCTCTCCTGCTATACAGAAGGCCGTGAGCTACATGGCGAAGTGGAGCCAGTGAGCTAAGGGGATAAGGTTATTTCTTTTATTTAACCACATTGTAATGCAGTGCTGTGGGAGATTAGATTCCAGCTCCTGTGTGTTGGCTGCTGTGTGGATCTGGAGCTTTACTGGACTGCTAAATGGTTGCAGATCCCACAGCTTGACTCTGGCCTCTTGCTGGTTTTCCAGTCTCTGGGTTTGGATAAATCTCAATACTTGAATTTACACTAGCTGAAGTTTAACTTCCCAGTTTGTGTCTGGGATTTCAGTCCTGACCTGTATGGTGGGTGACAGGCGGTGTCATGTGGAGGTGCTTCTGCCACAGTAGCTGAGCAGCGTTGCTGCTCCCTGAAAGGACCTGGCCCCCCAGGAAGCAGGTGGCACATCTTAAAGGGTGAGGGTGCTAAGACCAGGTCCTCAGGGTTTATGGGTTGTCCAACAATACTGTGGTATCAGTGATGTGCTGTGAAACCCTGGAACAAAAGCCTGTGTGTGCCCAGAGATGGGAATCAGATAATCTGGGGATCTATACCAGAAGTAGCTTTTCCAACACCTCCATTTAATTCCTCCTCTTTCACTATCCATCCAAACCGGAGGTTCTGAAGCCTGCAGGAAAAAAAAATAAAAATCAACTGCCTACACAGAGCATTATCATACATAGGGATGCAATCAACCTTGTTAACAGGAAAGTGCCAGAGAAAGCCAATTCTGGTGTTTCTTGAGCTCAGGGCTGACATTACTCCAGTAGCATTTTGTGTGCCTTCATCATGATGCCCAAGGATCCTGCCTTGTTCCACTCCATCAGTTCCGTGGCTGTGAATTAAATTCTGTGCAAATGTTTTGGATGAGTGGATTAACAAATTGGTAGAGGTTGTCAAATTCATCCACAAAGAAGGAATGCTCCTTATCTGGATCTGTTGCAATGGCTTCCAGTTCATCTTGAGCAGCCCAAGCAACTCCAATGGAGTAAGCTATAACTCCTGGAAAGAAACACAGAGATAAGAATGAGCATAATAGTTTTCATTGCATTAAATTCAATTGGTTAACACCAATAGTGCAAATGTAGTTACTGGGCCACTTAAAAATGGGTAGTGAATAGTGGCATCTTTCTATATTTGCGTGATTTTTTTGGAAGTTTCTCATTCAGATAGAGAACAGAAGCTGGTCTTGCTTAAAGCTTGTTTAGAGCACCAGAATGAGGTGCCATGCTTTCTTCACAAAGGTTCCTCCAGTGCCTTTGCATCATAGCAAACCGTATTCCTCTGACCTGGATAAATGTGGAATTGTTGAGGAAGAGTAGATAGCAATAGAAGAGCTTACCATTTTGGTGAGCTGCCATGGCTGGCACTCGGACATCATCATAAGACCTGCCATCTGTAATGAGAATCATGATCTTCCTTTTGTTGGGTTTGGATTTGGTGAACAGTTGCTCGGAGGTGTAGCTGATGGCTGCCCCCGTGCTGGTCCCTCCACTCCAGTAACTGATCCTTTTGATAGCACTCAGCACATCCTGCTTAGTGCTGTACTTGTCAAAGCTGAACTCAAGTCGTTGCTCATACGTGTACTGGACAGCTCCGATGCGGGTGTCGGTGTCCGAAATCTCAAATTCCTTGCTGATGTTGGCTACAAACTGGAGGACAGTGCGGAAATTGCTGGTGCCGACACTGCTGGAGCCGTCGATCACGAAGCCGATGTCAGCTGAATTGAGACACGTCTTGCTGCACACCAGCCGGTCGGTGTCACAGACCCGCTTCACCAGGGGCTGCACTATCTTGTGTAGACCAAACCAACTGGGCACGCTGATGGAGTAGAAACCATTTGTTCTGCACACTGCCTGCAAAACACCACAAGTATGAATGCAGTGGAAATTCAGTCTGCCTGCTTCAGCTGGGATTTTAGCTAAACTGTAAATTTAGGCTCCTGGAAAGAGTGATGCTGGAGTCTGAAGTGGCCTCTCCTCCAGTCACCATCTGCTTCCCTGGGAAATGACGTCAATGTAACATCACAGATGCTTGTCTAAGGAGCCAGGTTTTTCTGCCCTTTTTTAAAAAACTGTGGGAAGGAGCTGATATTATAGCCATGAAAGAAGTGTAATAACCAGATTTGCCACCTGTCAAGCTTTTTTAGATAAGTTATATTGTTTGCAGAGAAAGTATCCAAATTACAGAGCCACTGTTAGCATGGCTCAGCCTGGGAGCCCATTTATTTGCTAGACAGCAATGTCAGCTCCTACCTTCCCGGGGTCAGGCCAACCAGGAGAGTTTTGCCTGCTGACAGAGTTTTGCCTGCTGCCTTGATCTGAAACCTGAGGCTGAAATTGGTTTCTCCTCTCTTCTAAGCAGAAAAAAAAAGGAACAAGCAATGCAAAAAGCCCATGAAGATAGCAATAAAAAATATATTTTTAATCTTTATAACTGAATATATGTAGGGAGCAGATCTGAGGGAAGCTGTTGGAGGATCAGCGGGAATCAAGTGAGTGTAGTTAGGAAGTAGGGGCAGCACAGAGCAGGGAGGGGGGGAAATGTGGGGGTCTGGTGGGCTATTTTAGTGTCACGATTCAGCTGTGTCAGGTCACCATTTCCTGTTTACCTATTTTGAATCACCTCTACCACTTGTGCACTCTGGCAGGTTCACAGAGACTTGTTGTCCCTTTGCCCTTTTGAAAAGTAAATGCAAATAACGCTACAGTCTAAATGCTGACCAGAGACAGTGGAGCTCCCTGGAACAGCCCTGAAACTCATTGGAAATTATTTCATGGCAGAGTAGCGTGGCTCAGACAGGAGTCTGTTTTCTGAAAATAACAGATAACTCAACCCTGCTTCCTGAGCTCAGGCAGGTCTGGCACTTGGTAGATGCCTCCTGCCATAACCTTGTGCCAGCTTGTCCTGAGGCACTACTGAGCAGGCAACTACCATCATTGCCAAATGCAAGTAGTGCAAGGCTTGTGATCTGTTTGTTTGTTGTTGTTTTGTTTTTCTGCACATGACAGGGATTTGCTCCTTTTCCAAGAGTTCATAGCAGCAGAAATAAATAACAGAGGAAAAAAAAACCAGCTCAACCATGGAAACAAAATGCTTGAGCTGTCCGGTGTGGCTAACAACTGAGATGTGACTGTGTGTAGAGTGTCCCAGCCCTGGTATGTGTGGGACCTGCTTGTCAGTGCAGCAAGGGCACTGGGTTGTCAGGGCTTCCCAGCCTTTGCCAGGTGGGAGACGCACAGAAAGCTCAGGCTGTGCTTGTGCTTTGTCATGCTGCTGGACATTCAGAAATCTCCTGTGAGAGGGACCTTAATGAAATCTCCAGGTTGAGTCCAAGCCAAGCCTCCAGCCAGAGCCCAGCCCAGTAAGTACCTTGTCCACAAAGTTTGGCTCGATAACATTCTGCTTCTCATTTTCAGCAGCTGCTTCAATAGTGACAAAGAAAATGTTGATCCCCGATTCCCTAGCCAGCCTGGAGGCCTCCTCCACTCTGTCGGTTGGCCACCCATCCACTATCACCACGACCACATTGGGTGCTCCGCCTCTGTTTCCATTAGCATCCGAAAAGAAGTTTTTGTTAACAAATGAAAGTGCCTTTCCTGGAAAGAAAGAGGAGATTGAGGATGAGTTACAGGGATGGCAGTGCTCTGTCTGGTGATGCCTGATGCTCTGGGGATATGAACAACCTACTCATGAAATGGTGGACGGAGTGCAGGCCCAAGTGTTAGAGTCATGCTGAGAACCGGGGGAAGCAGTTTCTGGGGCTGTGTGAGCACTACTGCTGTTGCCAGCACCTCCTGAACCCTCTTGGCAGCTGTGCCAAGACCAGTTCACCCCCAGCTGGTGTCCCACAGTGGCTGGAGGTGACTACCAATGCATCAGTGGGACCTGCCCACAAGGAGAAAGGTAGATCCTGGTCACTCATGACAGACTCACAGTAGCCTGAACCAAGGAAGGCGCATCACAGCCAGAGTGTGTGCTCCAGCCAGCCCTGCCCCAGCACCAGGCCCAATTGCTTGTGGCCTCCACACCTGGTAACGAGGCATGGTCTTGCTCAAGGCCCCGGAGCCCTCCCCGAGCTGAGGCCGTGCATGCAACATGTCACCTACCAACGTTGGAAAGTCCGCCTTTCTGTGGGATTTTCTCAATGGCGTTTCTTAGGTCCTTGGGGTTGGCATAAGTTTTTAGGTTAAATTCTGTGGAAGGGTCATCACTAGCAGATCAAAAGAAGAAATAAGAAGCACGTCAGCTTTTTTGCCTTACATATGGAAGTACAGGAGTTGTAGGAGCTGCCTGTGCTACCTGCTGTTAAGGCAGGGTGATGCTACTACCTGGCATGACTGTGCCCTGTTCCCTTTGGGGTTTCTCCCATGTCAGGGCTGGTCAGCTCATGCAGCTCAGGTTAATGCACAGCCACAGTAGAGGCCTCAGGATCGGAGCACCAGCACTGACAACAAAATGCCCCCATGCCATGAATGTGAGTGAGAATTTAAGCTATCAAGGAGGCCACTCTAGTGGGGTTTTAGATAGTGTTTCAGCAACAAGCATCTCCAAATCCTGTAATTCTTGTTTGTGGCGATAACAAAACAGAGCTAGGTCTGTAGCCTCTTGCACATGAATGCATGTTTGTTTGTGCTTGTCTCAACATCTGTTGAAAAGGCCACCATGGGTGTAATTTTGGATCATGTTCGATCTTAGGCAGCAGTAGAGGTGAAAAGTTGGATGACCTCGCTGCTCTGCCCTGCCCTGGCCTGTCTGGGTGCAGGTGAGCTGGTGCAGAAGCAGCCCTTACCCATACTGGATGATGCCCATCAGGGGCCCAGCAATGCCAATGCCAAGGGCTTGAGCCACGTTACTGAGGAACTGCTTCTGGAGCTGGAAGCGGCGTTTACCGATACTCCAGCTCCCATCCATTAAGAAGGACAAGTCAACCTTGCAACCTGAGGGGAGAGACAGAAGTATGTAAAATATTTTTGGTCCTTTTTATAGCTGTTCTTCGCACAAAGTACAGCTGTACTTCTGCCTGTGTGCATGCAACAGCACTTTTGGGTGTTGCCTCACTCAGCTAAAAGTAATTGTAGAAAACCTAGGCCTGTACCCAAACACCTTCTGTTAATGACATGGATGAGCCTGATCTTTGTGTTTCTGCAAGTGCTGCCTGCAGTGCCTACCAGCCCGCTCTTACTTCTCTGCATGTTAGTGGTGAATCACTTGGCAGCTGGACCGTGACCCGGAGTGAGATCAAACATTTGGCTTAACTAGAGCACTAACGTTTTCTCCTGCCGTCTGCATCTCTTGATTTCTCTCCGATGGTGCCTCCTACCAATCAGACTCTCCAAAATAGTGTTTTAATCATTAGATAGCCCGAAGGCAACAAAGTGCCAATTGTTCCTATCGGCTTATGCAACTGCCTCCTGTCTCATTACTTTCAATTTTTTTCTCCCATAGCTGTCTGTTTTTCTAATTCTAATAATGCTGAATTATAGAAGCGTGACGGAGAACTATGTTCTTTCACAGCAGATAGTGAGGCAAGGCTGGGAACTCGCAACAAATAATACCTCAATTAACGTCCAAATTTTTCTGAATTTCCTGGCCTTAAAAGGGAAGTACATCATGCAATGTATACATGGAAAGTGGAATTTTCTCAGCCAACAGGGGCTGAGCATGCAGAGATTTATGTGCCTGCTCCAACTTAATTCCTGGAGATGATGCGGACAGCAGGAGTATTGCTGCGCTTGGACATCATCAGGACTCTGCAAGACAGCATCCTACGCCTGCTCTGCAGGGAGCTGTACTGAGCTCTGCTTTCCTGCAGTGAGGGTCTGCAAGGGTAGATCCTTTCTGTTTTCTGCTCTCCCTTATTTCTGTACCAGTTTTAGGTGTATTTGACTTTCTTTGATGGGGAAAAAAATATATATTAGGAGCATTAGGTTGAGCGCCTTAGCATATAGGATGTTTGGGCTAGCGTGTAATGTAAAGTCCTTGAGCCTCAAGTGCTGCGAGACTCAGCTGCGGGAGGGTGGGCACGGGAGGTCCTGGGAGCCAGCGGGAGGGTGAGGCCCCCTCCTCAGGGAGGCTTCCTGGGAGGAGGAGGAAAACGACCCCACCTCTGCAACTGCAGTTTGCTTTCCCTTTCACCTTCTCTTCTGGGCCCCACCTCAAGATGAGTTAATGGGCAAAGCTGCCTTTTAATTATGAAGAGCTGTGCAAAGTTTGCTTTTCAGAGCAGGGAACAACTCCATTCTCAAACTGAAGGCTCCTTGATGCTCCTTCTGCATCCCCACCAGGTTGCAGACCCTCTCTTCTCACTGAGTCCCTTTCTTAGGTGTTTTTTTCCCTCCCATCCTCTGCAGCGGGAAGGGTGCCTGAGCTCGCATTGCCAAAGGAGTGCATGGTCAGCAGAGCTTGCTCATCCACCCCTGGCCACAGCCCTGGAGAAGCTGCGGGCCCCAGGATCATGGAGCGGCACTCGCCCTAGAAGAGAGAACAGTGAGCAGCCATCGTCTGCCACCCAGGTAAGCCACACCTCGGCTGTGCTCCTGTTCCTACAGAAGCAAAACCTCACTGCATCCGTCAGAGGAGATCGGTCGCCAGTCCTCCTTGGAGGAAAACGCGTTCCTTGAGTTTCTTGGGATTCTTCAAAACTTCTCTGTTGCTATTTAATTTGAATGCATTCTAGTAACAGGTAATTAATAAAATAGCATTGCTTAATTATGAAATTAATTCTGATGTACATACTTGGGTTCCCCTGGGAGGTCGCCTCCAGTGGCTTCGGGTTCAGGTCCTCCTTTGAAGCGAAGCCTAGAGATATGGAGGGAAGGCTCAGTCAGGGCGTGCCGGGGGCTGCCTGGCTCTGGGGGAGAGCGGGGGCATGTGCAGGGAGCCCCCGGCCGCTGCCCAACACCCCATGGCCTGAGGCTGGTAAATGTGAGAGGGATGCAAGGGCAGACTGCACATCCTGGGAACTTTTGTTTTCCACCTGTGTCACCTCTAGGGTGGCTCCTGGTTAAACAAGAGCCCAGGTATTTCTAGAAATGCCACCAAAATGTGTCCCAGTGGATAGACTGCCGTGAATGCTGAACCAGAGAGTGGTTTTTGGCTGTTTGACTCTGTGAGCCAGCCTCCTTGCTGCGAACAGAGCTGCCACAACACCTGCATTTTGCTGGCCATTTGCAAGGAGCTGCACAATGCTAGAAGCAGACAAGCAATGTTTTTGGCATATCTGTTTTCTGCCTGGAGAAGAGGGCATGGGCAACACCACAGCTCACCGCGTTATGGTGAGGGAAACAAAGTGAGCCATGGGGTTTCAGGTGCTTCATGGAGGCTGGGTTTGTTTGGAAAGAACAGAGAAATAGTAAAGGGTGGTGATCTATAGCAAAGTCATGGGAAACAGTCTCACTAGTTATTAGTGGATTTTAGGTGAGGCCCCAGCTGAAATGTTTGTATGCTACAGCCTTGGGAACATGAGTTTGTGTCTTTGTGAGACGCTCTGAGTCACAGGGAGTTGTGATTTCTGATTTTAAAGGGTTTGAAAATGCTGAACTTCACCCATGTCTTGAATGTCTAGGGAGGTGTCTCCAACCATGCAGCATCTCACTCCCAAGCAAAGACAAAAAGCTGCTCCTTTTCACTAGAGCATGGTGAGATTAGTGGGATTTATCTGGGATAATCCTTAAAAGAGGCAGCAATGATCACACAAGCCCCAAACCAAACACTCACCAAGGAAGCGGTTTGTCAAAATAGTTATTTCTGCAAGCTGCATATTGTTTGTATAAAAGGAGTAAGAGGAAGACTTCCTTAAATCTTCATCAACAAGTCAAGGAAAGAGTACTGAGTTGAGAGAGAGGCAGCAGAGAGGTAACTTCAGAAAGAGTGAACTTAGTATAGAAAAGAAGTTGAGAAGATGCAAGGTGCTGCAGGGCTTCTCTCCATGGCAGTCAGTCTCCAGCAACCCTAGCATGAGAGTGGGAAGCAAAGAGCACCACCAAAACCTGACAGGAGCTGTAACAGCTCTGAGGTCCTGGACCACCTGAGCTGGTTGTTGAAAATACTAATGACTGAGCTGTAATAATGCAGGGAATGTTCAGGAAAATGGGGGGAAACACAAGCTCCAGCTCCCACCAGTCCAACTTCCATTCCAGTTATGTTTAATGATCCACCTCTCCTGGAGGCAAACACAAAAATATAACTGCTTTGAGCCCTCCCACCTTCATGGTGAAAACTCTGCATAATTTTGGGTTGGGGACCAAGTTTTTTAAGGCTTTATACTCTCTGCCTGACTGATGTCTGATCTGATGCCTGATTCCCCGTGAGGAGGCTCTAGCATGCTGTAGTGGCATTACTGGCTTGCCTTGGCTTCTCATTTCTAAATTCTAAATTTCTAAATTTAGCTGCCAGAGAGGAAAGTACCTTCTCCTGCAAGGACTAACCAGACCTGCTAGCTGCATCACTATATGATCACCCTCTGCCATGCTCACCCCAGGCATCTGCTGTTGCCCGCCACTGGGACAGAATGCTGAGCTGGCTGGGAGGTGCCCAGGAGTTCACTTGTGCAGGAGCCCAGGTGTTCATGTATGAATGAGACAGGAAAAGGGCACAAAGACTAGTCCTAGTTCAATTATGGCAAATGCTAGCAAATTATTTATTTGTCTGGTTCATTTGAGAATTAATTCTAAGAAGAGGTTGGAGAAAACATTTGCCAAAGAACTCTGGCCAAATAAACACAGCTTCTGGTTCCTTTGCCTTGCCTAATAATGTTTATATATATATATGCATATATATAAATAAATAAAGATTGGTCCATCTTTCAAGAGCTGAGTTTCTTCTGAATAGATGTGAATGCTTAATTCTGGGCCAAGCAAAAGACCTGGGTTAACTTAACTCTTCCTTTTGCTGCTCTTAGATCTGGCCCCTTCCTGCCTTTTGGAGGGGCCGGGGGCAGTGGAACTGTTTCCACCCAGCAGCCGGTGAGGGTGTAAGGGCCTGTAGGTGTGATGAGGACATGGGCCTGGCTACCCACAGGGGAGCGGGTGTGTAAGGGGTGCGTGTGTAAGCACTGCTCCTGCCCGAGGGTCATGCTGGATCACACACAGGATCACACCCTGTTTCTGGGGTGCTCAGTGCTAGTGGCCCCGTGCTCTCTCAGACCAGTGAGAGTAAAAGAAGCAAGCTGAAGCCAGGAGGAAGGACAGCAGCTGTCAGTGGGCTGGGGCCACTCTGTGGTGCTGCTTGGCCCCAGCCATGTGGGTGCCTGGGCTGGCAGGAGGCACAGGGTGGCAGGAAGGTGATGGCTTTTTTGCTGGCAGCGCTGGTTGTGGTGCTTGGAACTGGTGTGGAAATGATGGGCAATGTGAAAAAGACAAAGGAAGCAATGACTTGGAGCTGTGCATAACCTCTCCTTGTCAAGCAGAGGAAAATGACTGTGCTTTTTTCTTTAAAACCTGAAATAGTCGGCAGCTTGCCCTCATGACTGTGTGTGCTCCAGCGTGGCCTTTAATCAGGCAGAAATGGGACGTTTCCTCAGCAGCAGACCAGCGCCGCACTCCACCTCACAGTGCCCAGCATGTGCCAGCCTGGCACCACGTACGTGCAGCTCCCTGTACCTGCCTTACGTGAAGAACATAAAGTAGGTGGATTTAGTGCTGTCGTGGCATTAGATATAAACATGTGCCTTTCATTCAAGCAACCAAATGGTATGGGGAAGTAAATTCATAGCTATCTGCCTCATGCATCTATCTGTGCCCAATAAAATCTGCAGTTCGTACCCGGGCGCAAAGCTGATGTGAGCCCCATCAGCACGGCAAGCCCACGCGTGGGCAGCACGGCTCTTCTTGTTCTTGCCCTTAGGAATGCCATTCCCCTTTCCTAAGGCTGTGGGTCAGCAGCCTGATTTATGCTTGGTGTAACAATAAGGTCACCCGCCAAATAACCTTCCCCACTAATTGGGGATGTGGTCAGTGTCTGCGGGCCTCCCTGCTCTGCCAGTCCAATTTAATGTTGTTATTGCCATGGGAATTTCAGCTCAGTGCATGGGCAGCCTACTCTATGCTAATTAAAGTTCCCTTCACTGATTGTCACAGCTGTCCATGCTTATTAAACTTCCCATTCATTTCAGTAAGACAGCAGCAACTAGATGTGCGCCAGAAACCAGTCCTTTGATGTGACAATCTGAATTCATCAGACTTTATCGCACAGGCACTTCAGTTTCTGAGAAACTATTAATACTACATCCCTTCTCCCACACCCAACCTTTCACTACATTTAATGCAATCTGTCATTTGCTGTCTCAAAATGCCCCTCTGTACTACTGGCCCAACACAGTAGCTTTTTCTAAATAAACACACTGAAGACTTAAGTTCTAACAGATAGAAACACATCCTCTCTCTGGCTTAGAGTACCACTGCTAGAGAAGGGAAATCTGTTCCTGTTTGGGATGATGCAAATTTTGACTAAACAGCCACCACTGCTGACACTGGATTTGCAAGCTAATGCAAATGGGCAGTGCTGCTCATAGCAGCCAGCACGAGGATTAGTCACGCCTGGGCTTTGAAGTGAGCAGAGCGTTCAAGGGAATGGTCTTTGCAAGGACCACCAGCACAGCACAGCCCTCTCAACATAACTGGTGATGCAAAAGATATCTTGCACTGGATCGTCCAGCTCCTTGTAAGAATGCCCTGTGATGAATCACCATCTACTTTGCATAGTCTGCTTTAAATGTTCCTAAGGAAAGGGGTCCCTTAAATAAGGTCAATATAGGGACCTGCAGTTGCTAACTGTGTCTGGTTAAGCGTTACTCAAGTCTAGTTCCTGTCTCTTGATCCTGCTAAAATTTTTTTTTTTTTTTTTTTTTCCTCACTCACCAATAGCTATAAAAATGTTGTCTTCTCCATATTCTCACTTTTTAAGGCTAAAACATTATAAAATTTCAATAATATTTACTGTTCTTTATACTCAGTTTAAACCACTCAATCCTCATCTGAATGCCTTTCCTTCTTAAGTACATTTGGCATCACAATAATTTGTCACCTTTTTCACTGATTGCATCTCTGCCCTCTGTGGCATTCCCAAAATAACTTCTTATTTAGAAATGGATTTTAGCAGCTAGAACCCCTTTCCTGCAATAAGGCTTTCCAGAGCTCACCTGTTTTGCTCCTGCTTTAGGCAGGAACTTGAGAATGATGAAGGCTCAGAATAATTTTATCTGCTAAGATGTAAACTACATACTTCATTTATCAATTTTAAATACTATAATTACTTCTTAAAATGAGATTGTTATCAGCAGTGTCATGGGACTGATGAATAGTGCTTTCTCCATGTGTGACGGAAACCAATTGTTCCCAGACTAGTTAATGAACATCTTAAACATTTACCTGTGTCAAAAAGGCTCAGTCCAGGTTTCCATAAGTCTGTTTCCATTGCTTTCACACATGAAAGAAAAGACAAAGTATTATTGAAAATAAGGGAGTGACTGGAGATTACAAAGCTCTGGCTCAATTTAAAAGGGTCAGTTCATACAGTGAATTGCCATTAACGTGTAGGAGCTAAGGAAATCAGTAAACCTGGAAACCTTTACGGACACATCTCAAGCCATATTTAACAGCCTCACATTACTGCCTCCAAAGCACTCATCTTTTTTATGAGTTTAAATATGCCTCTTCAGATCTATTTTGGTTTTGTTCCTCAGTACACTGAGGCAGTATACTGATTTTAGTATACTTTTGCTTGGCCTAGATTGTTTCCCACTGAAAATTTGCATGTGTCTCCCACCTACTGATTTCCATATCACTTAAACCCATAGAAAACTAGAGAAGGCATCTAAGTCTTGTTTGTAGCCTATCTGGCATGGAAAAACTCCATCAGAATTGATGATTTCATGAATAAACCCCAAAGTGTCTTTGTTCTTAGAACCCGCTGAAGAACTTTTCCAAAAAGTGATGTTTCCCTGACTAGACTGGCAGCTGATGTACTCTGAACTTGAGCCAGTGGGTGAACTGCATGTAGGTTTTGGGAATAAATAAATAAATAAAGAAGCTGGGGGCTTGCCAGTGTCCTCCAGCCTAGTGAAGCACTGACCTTGCTATGAGATTGTCAAACCAGTGAGGAGTTAAACTGGGTTCTTTGGGAGGGAGATTTGCTGCATGAGTGAGATTGCTGAATAAGACACGTGCTCTCCTTCAGATAGGAGGAACCCCTGATGCGTTTCATGGCTAAGGTGATTTTTCCAGGCCCCCTTCCCTCCTCATGCTGAGTGAGCACTGTTAAGACACGCTACGATGAATCTGGAAAACTGACAAAGTGAAAGGCTGAGAAGTCACGATACAGACAAAAGTTTTGCTGTGATTTCACTCAGGAGGAGAAGTAGGCTGAAGGAAGGACAGGTGTGGGTAACAGAGAAGGAAAAATGGGATGACTATTCCTACTTTATCATCCACCTGGGCAGGATTACTGGCCAGCATTCTGTACATCCCTGAGGAGAGTCATGAGGACTGAGTGGAGATTGGGTTGATGGCTGTGGAGCAAGGCAGCCCTATCCACAGCAAAGATTTGGTGCTTTTTTTTTATCAGTGGCCAAAATATCTTCTGACCTCTGTCACTGAGAACAATGGTTTTCAGTGAAGCCATATTGTGAGAAGACAATCTCAAAAGTGTTTCATGTTTCATGCTCAGAAGTGTCCAATGGCTGCTAAAAGAAAAGATTTTTATGAAGCCAGTTCTCTGCCTAACTGGCTCAAAAAAAAAAAATAAAAAAAAATCAAAGTTGTCTATTGCTTCTTCGAGCAGTCTTCTCATGGCTCACATCCTTTTTGAAAACTTTCTGTGGTGAGAAGACCTTAATGAAGCAAAGCAGTAGTTAAGTGTCAAGGATTTAGGGTAGCTGGCTGCAGACGTAAAGAATGCACTAATTTCTGAGTGATCTGTAAATCTAGGCAAAAGCTCTATTCTTGGATGTAGTCCTAGAGACATCACAAAGCAAGCTCTCAATGAAATGTGCATTGGAAGGAAAATGAATATTCTTTTAAGTTGCTAAGGCCTTTTTTTCCCCCCTTGATGATGCTTCTGAGAATCAAGGGTTTATTTTTAAAATACTAGAAGACTGATATATATATATATATATATAATAATTGTATAACTGTCTTGGAAAAAAAAAATCTGGGCTAGGTGAGCATAGGATATCAAGATAGTTAATGTGTAATGTCAAGAGCTTCTTAAGAACAGGTAGGGAGAAGCTAAGTAGATGAATGGTGTGTCAGGATGGGCGTTTTCCAAGCAAACCTTTTTGCTAACCTGAGCTGGAGAGGGGAAGTTCCTCGACAGCTTGGCCAAACCCACAGACCCAGTCACTGTTGTTTGCTGACCAGCATGTGCTGGCTTCACAGAATCAAGAAAAACAACTCTCCTTTCCAAGAAAGCAAGGAGTAGTCCAGGAATTTCCCTTTGATCGTGAGAGAAATTGGCTGCTTGGAAGCAACACATCTGAGCTGCCAGAACCTGGGCTGAAAAAAAGATCAGGACTCATGGGGAATAAGGCAAGCGTGTGTTTGTGGGGTTTTCCTTCTTGTTCTGTGACTGAGAAAACAGAATCATCCCTGATGGGAAATATGTGCTTGAAATCATCTTGGGGGGATCTTAAGATGCCTTAAGCAGATATGTTAGGTGGGGTCAAACTCTGACTTTGATTTAAACATGCCTCAGCACTGCATTCCCCTGCTTCTCTGGCAAAGATTTGGCTAGACAGAGGACTAGCCAGCATATCCTTTGGTCCAGATCGTAGGGCTCTTCCCATTTCTGTCCTGTCAGTAAGGCAGGTCTACCATCCCAGAGACTCTCTCCCCTGTAGATGGTGTCACGTAATTAGTGCGATGCTGTGACTGGCACCTTTGCAGGCAATGTATTTGTTCTGCTGTTCTATGCAGGAACATACCTGTTTCCCTTCTGAAGGTGGGCACTGGATTTTGACACGGGTAAAGAAGATTGGAGGAGGGCAACAAACATGAGATTAATAAAAGAAAATGGCTGTGACATTGGCATAGCAAAAAAAGGACATGAGAAAGACAAACATGGATGGAAAACAGAGGGAAGAGGCTGAGAATGAAACAAGGAGGAGCAGTGTAAAAGCGAGATTAACAATAAACCTCAGTAGGAGCAGGAGTGCCTCCATTTTAAATAGGCTGTAACTAGGTTAACTACAGGCTGTTGTTTTGATGGAGAGAGTGCTGGGCAAGCTTACACTAGCCTCTATTACTTGGGAAGTCCTACTGCATGAGGATGTCCTTGAGCCTTAACGACAAAAGCCTTGACTCTGCCTTGTTGCAATGCTACTCCTGCACCTCCCAGCTCTCACCAGAGCTGTCAAGGCCCCAGGTGCACCCCCAGGCATCACAGCCTCTCCCTCCCCAGGGCGTTCAGCTGCTTGTGCTCTGGTCCTTCTCCCTCCTCTGGCTGCTCCTGGACAAAAGCCACTCCTGAGAAGCTCTGCTAGCCCATCAAAACAGAGCTGGTGTTTGCATGTGAACCGAGTGCTCTGGAGCCACGTGAAGTTGTCGGCAGCTGTCCAGAGCACCCACTGAAAGGGATGATTGATGATGAAGCAGCTGGTGAATTGAACAGGCAAGGAACAAGGAAAGCATAGACGATGTCTCTCCCCTCAGTGTTAAAGGCAATCTCTATGGTGCAATCAGCCTGGAGGCTCCCAGGAATAACAGGAACAGAACAAAATTTAGCTTGATCATAGACCAGATAGGCTGCACAGGGCTGGGATTTAGTTCCTCGTTTTGACTAACAAATAAGGAAAATTGCAAACACTGTGGTCGATGTTGATTCCCACGGCCTGAAACAACAGCTCACCAGTGACATTGCTGTCCTTTGCCTTCCCATTCTGGAAGCTGTTAGTTGGTATTCAGTGCAGCAGGCTCGCCCTGGTGCTTCTCCAGCACACACGGTAACCATCTGCAGAGCTGCCTATGCTAATTAGCTTGTGGGCTAACTTGGGGTTCCTAAAACCATGAAAGAGAGCAGAAAACCTGCTCCTATAGCAGTCTGGCTCACCTAGGTGGGCTGGAGACCCGGCAAGCCTCCGGAAAGCAGCAACAGGCTCTTGGCGCTGAATACCTGTGTGGTTCGAGAAAGAGCATGAGGTTAGATGTCAGCTGGCCAGGAGAGAGAAGCAGGACCACCAGGAATATGGGGGCCCCAAATTATCTTTCTGTATGTGTTTTCGAACAAAAAGGAAAAGGAAAATGGAAACTAAGGACATAAAAAAAAAAAAAAAAAAAAAAAAAAAAAGCTGAAGAATTTAAGAGCTTAAGGAGGGTGGCAAAAGCAGAAGAAAGGGCTCTGAATGTTAGTAGATGCTGTAGTTTTCCTGTGCACTGGAGCAATGGACACTGGATCCTGAGATGCTGGGCATACCCGGGGGCTGGAAACTGAAAGCACTTGTCTCCTCTCAGGCCTATGGACCATAAACTTCCACAGGCACAAAGTTCCCCTGTCATTTTGCAACAGCAAATGTTCTAAGCCCATGTAAATGGGTTTAGGATAATATATTGGGAACAAATCATTATTTTTATTTTTTAAGGAAGTTGCACTATTGTCATGCAATATGCACTGTGATATCTGCTCAGGAGATGCAAGTGGTGGAACCAGCTACAAGGACAAATCAGAGAAGTGATTGCTTACCTGTATTGGGTCGTAAAATATTCCTGTTACTTGTAGATGTGGACGTGCCCCTGAATGCTTTGAAAATATTGTATTGGTTAGTACATGGAACCAAAAGACAAAGTACTCTAACACTAAAAAATGTACTAGTTATTATTAGTAGAATACACACCTGTCTTCAGTCCTCTTCCTTGTGCAGCATGAACCTGTCCTGTAGACATCAAAATGGAGAAGCGTCATTTGTACCATGTTTGGTGCAGGGCTACTGCTACCTAGGACTTTCAATGGGTCTCATTTTATAGCTATCAGAGTTAATGGTTCATATACAGGGTTTTCACTAATATCCTTTCTGAAATGTTAGCACTATACATTTTAAGCCAGTTTAAAAAAAGAATTGCCTCACTCTGTCTGTCACATAGGTTAGATTAGTTAACATTCACTTATGAATATTACTTATACATGCCTTGGTCTGCATTTAAGATGTTTGTAGTTACTGCTGTGATTTCCTTTCCTTTCTAAGTTTCCTTAACTCAATTACTCACACTTGTTATTTGGTTTTATTTCTATTTCAGTACTATCCAATTGTGCAGGCTGTGTGAGGAAGGTTAAAAACAAAACAGCATCCAGACCAGATACTACTCTTCTTGCAGAGAGCTTAACATGTGAGACAAGAGACTGAGTGCAAGCAGGCACACTGTAAATAACGAAACAATGATAGAAATAATGTGGGAGAATTCATATGTCTGAAGTGTCTTCATCATTGTCTATACAAAATGCTTTTTTGTGTTAATGCATTAAATTCCCCTTGTTCAAAAATACTGGAGGCTCAAAGCGCTTGCAAAAGATCACGTCTTCAACCATGCTTTTTTTTTTTTTTTTTTTTTTTTTTTCTCATTACTTATTCTTAAGACGTTTGTTAACAAACTTACCCCCTAACCTTCCAAAGCCTGCTGAGATCAGTGGGACTGTTTAGCTGACTTCTGTGAACACTGTGCGGGGGGGCACGAGATATTTTTCTCAATAAAATATCATAAATGAGACCATTTTGAATGGTTGTCTCAGAAAAGAGGAACAGGTGTTCCCTGGTGACTTGATATTGCAAAATTAGGTGACAGCAAATAGTTTGTGCATGAGCAAACTCAAATCTTCACAGGCCAATGGAAATCCAAGCCCTTTGATGGGATTTTTACAAGCTGTGCTGAGAGATCTTGCAAACTCCAGAAGCCAGAGATCCTGTTTTAGTAATTTGCAGGCTCATCTGCCAGACTTTTGAACTATGTAGGCTTCTGGCTCCAGGTGATCTGCAGCTAGCAGAGGTTGTCTTTTCAGGTTCTGGAGAGGAAGGGCTGCTTATGCAGCAGTGTTGTACAGAGGTGGGTATGCTTTCCACACCCAAGATGGGTACATGCCAAAGAGATGGAAGAAAATTAGCTCTGAGCCTGAAAGCTTGCCTGGGTTTGTCACAGCTGAGCCTAGATGTCTATGTAACACCATTTACAAGGTCAGTAGAAACAGAGTACAAGAGGGTAAGAGAGAGATTAGCTCAGAAGTGTTGTGTGCCACAGTTTTTGCTCTGTGCCTCCACACCCATGAGCAGCCTGGCTTGCCCTCTTTGCTCCTTTGGGTGTTGCAGGGCCTGCGGGGTTGTTTGCTCTTGTTGTGCCACCCTAAGGCATCCCTGCAGTACGCTGGTTTCTGCTAGGAGGAGCATTGTGGTGATAGAAGGGAAAAGTGGTAATCATGTTTCCAGGGCATACAAGGCTTGTTCTTCCTTTGATTTGGAAAGCCAAAGAGTCTGTGGCATGAAATTGTGTCTGTTAAAGCAGAGCTCTGTGCAAGCCAAAGGCTGAGCATTAAGTTGAACTGGGGACAGGCAGTAACCAAGTGATTGCAAGAAATGGGCCAAAAAAATAAAAGCAGTGGAGCAGAGAAATCTTTTAAACACCCCAATTAGAGATGTTCCATTTCAGATCAATGCTGTAGTGGTAAACAGCAAGAATGGCTGTATGTAATGTGTGGCTAACAGGGCAAGGAAGGACATGCATGGAAAATCCAAGACCAGCTCTGGAAAGAGTGCTGGTCAGGGCTGGGATCAGCAAAATGCAACCATGCTAGGGAAGAGCTCTGATCTGCCACAGAAGCTGAGCCCAACCATGGTTGGAAGCAAGCCTGTAGTGAGTGGGAGGCGTGGAGGCAGGAAAGGATGGCAGGGCAGCAGAGAGTATTGCATTTTGGGGTGGTTCTTACAATGAAACCGATGTGAAAAGGTGAGCAACTACTCTGTGGAGGTAACAACAATGCAGTCTGCACCTTGGTGAGCACCCTTGGTGGGCTGAGCGGTCAGAGTTAACCTGGGGGAAAAGGCTGCATCCAAACCCAAGCTCTAGCTGTTCCACCTAGTGTCCAGATGGAGCTCATCCCCCTTATTCTATGCTTCCCTTTTTCTATATGTATAAGCCTTAATGTTTTCGCACTGTTGGTTGAGAGCTTTCAATACTTTTTATTCTGCTTTCAATTATGTTGTCTTTTTTTTTTTTTTTTTTTCTTTTCTTTCTATTCTTACTACTACGATAAGTCACGGCTGGGGATGAAAGCACAGCACTGCACAGTGGTAGGCAGCCTGGGGTCACTGGCTGAGAAGAGATGCAATGGTTGAACTGAGCTGGAGCACACGACAGGCGCTCCCTGCCTGATGTGGAGGTGCCAGCTCAGTGCTTCGGTCTGTCACGGAAAAGAGGGCATGACTGTGATCACAGTGTTTGCAGAAGCACTGGATTTATAACCAATCCTTATCCAGGGTCCAAGCAGCTGTGCAGGAAAGGATTGCTTGAAAAGCTGAGATGGTAGAGGGCAAGTGCGTTTGTGGTCCCTGGGAGCATGCTGGGTTAAATGCTGTTCAAAGAGGCAGAAGCTGTTGTTGTACCAGAGCATGGCTGAAATTTGAGTTGTGCCCAGAGCAGGAGAGGCTTTGTATCCACTTTCAAAGCCCATTGCTATTGCTGCTTCCTCCTCAGGATGTTCCTGTGCTGCATACTGCGCTGGTGAGTGCTGCACTCTTTAGTTAGGGCAGATGAGGAATAAGGTGTCAAATGCCATGCTAGATACATCAGTGTTTTTTCATTTAGCAGTTTTGCCACATTGAAGTCTTTAATGCAGGAGTCCTCTGACGGAGTAGTCTCAGAAATTTTAGTGATTCCATGTCTTTGACAAAAACAGAAGACAAAGGGGAAAGAAGAGGAAGAGCTAGGATGGCGTTCTGCCCCTGTTCCAATGCCCTAAGCTGCAAGTCCTGCTTTGCTTTTGCCCCTGTGAACTTTTGCCAGTACCAGTGGCTGGAAATGAAAACACCTTAGCTAACAGCAGACTCAGCTGTTCTCCTTCTGACTCTGCTCTGTTTCAACATTATTTACTTCTGAAGTGTCTTTTGCAGGCGAATTACAAATGTCCTGTGAGAAGTAGGTCTGCAAATCCCTGTGAGCCAAGATGCACAGGAGAACATTTGACTCTGTCTGGTCAAGCCAAACTCTGGTTATGCCCAAGGGCAACATTAGAAACTTCAGTCTGAATAACAGGAGTGAGTTCAAAAGAATCCACAGACAGAGAAAACTGATTAACTGCTTCATGTGTGGTTATGGCTTCAAAAATAGATTTGTACTTTGTTTGTTTTTGGTTTTATTTGTTTGTTTTCGACAAGCTGTTTTCCTTCAGAACCAAGAAGAAATCAGGAGAATTCAGGAAGCCAGATGCTGAGCCACATGCTGGACATGGTCCTAGAAATGGAGTCCATGAAGTCAGAAGTAAGTTTCTATGATTTCAGTGTTGCCAAGACTTCACCCTTAACATACATCTCTACCTGACTGGGTAATCTCAGATGGGTTTTTCTAATAGTCAGTAAAAGACAATCATGTCCTCTTTTTTGATCAGCCTGAGGGAACATGAAATAGAAAAGAGAACAACAAGCACGACCAGGTTTACAAGCACATTAGGTACTGAATAATGCAGTTTCTCATGGAAATTAAACTTCTTTGAATTGTGTTAGCACTTCTATTAATCCTGCCATACACATGCTTGCATATTTGATGCAGTAAGATTAACCCCCCTATCCTGGAGCAGGGCAGGAGCGTGGTCTGTTGGTCTGGGTGTGCAGGGTCCCTTGTTCTTAGCCCTCCAAGCAGGAGGGAATTGATGAAGGGGGATGCTCATGGTGCCTCAGGTACCAGCTGCCCCTTTGGTGCGGAAAGACTTTCTAGGCAGAAGCAGTGAGATAGGAGACTTCTGAGCTCGCAGCTGAATTTGATTTAATGATGCTTTCCCTCAAGACATGAATTGGCCAGAAGATGCCTGCCACGTGCTTTGGCTCTGAATTACTCGGCTGCAGGGATGGCCAGAGTTAGGTGTGTGAGAGCAAAAACAAGCTCAAGGCACTCAGAAATAGCAACAGGGTATGAAACCTCCCAGCTCCCTTTTATTCAAAAGCAATCATATCCTCATACTCAGAAACTTGCAAACAGGTGAAAATGTTCTCCTTTCCTTGACTGCACAGCTGAGCAATTACACATTGTATGGGAAATCTCCTCTACATATTTGCATTGCAGCCTGTGGGCTGGAATGGAAGCAGGTTTCTTGATGAAGATGCAAAGCTTTGAACAGCTGCCACTCTGTTGTCAAAAACACAAGTGGCATGCCAGGAATAACTTCACATTTATGCCAGGCTCAGGACCACAGCCTAAGGTTTTCAAAAGAGCATTGGTCTAACTTAAGTCAGCATTTCAGAGCTCTCAGCCCTAAGTTTAGACAGCAACACAGCCACCTGTGTTATATATCTTACAACTAAATGAGATTTTGCCTTAAGAGAGTCAGACAGAAGGAAGCAATAGGCAAATACAATTCAAACAGCACAAGCTTTATCTCAAGTGTTGCAAAGTCCAGCATTTTTCAAGGCTGAAATATGCAGCTATTTGCTAGAAATGCTTCCCCAGAGGTATGGGTGATCAGCATCTCTGACAATCAGTCAAGGCATCTATTTTTGAGTTTAAATCCAGTCTGTATTCAACCGCTGACTTTGCTGAGGCTTGAAAGGTAATTGGATCATTGCTACCTTAAAGCACATTTTATGGCCTGCCTTGTGGCACATACTTCTTCACCGTACTTACTTGATGCTGCGGCTGCCACAGATGAGTATGCTGGGTGGACACTGCTAGAACCTGAAAATAATGTATTTTGATTTTCAGCTGTTGAGCCATAATAAACCACATTTTTTATTTTTATTTTTTACTAATAATAAATACAGGGGAGAAGAAAACACTAGGGAAAACCAGGTGTGCAAAAATCATGAGGATAATTCCATCACAGTGTTTTTATCTTTGAAATCAAAGAGCTGTTCCAGAAAATATAACTTTCATTTATTGAAAGTTATCACACAATTAAATCTAAAATGAGTCTTGAGCTATTTGTTGAATGCTTAGTCCAGGCATATGAATCAAGGAAATATTAGTTAACTACTGTAACTGAAAATTATCACAGCATTTGGAGATGGAGAGCTTCCTCCTACATTAATCAGTTTAGATGCCAGTATATTATATGCAAAGATAGGGACTAACCATAATTGCTGTGCTTACTGCAGATGAACTCTTATCTTGGAGAATCTACACACGTTTATGTGAGGCACACTGATTTTGTATGTGTCTCAAAGGCTATACAGCTCTGACTCCAGCCCATCTGCTGGAATTAATTTCCTTATCCACTCTTAATATGTCTGCATTGAACTGCTGAATTCACAATCTACTAAATAATGGTATGGTCAACTGCCTGCCTTGTTCCTTTAATTCTAGCAGAAGCGTTGGTCAGGAGGAAAGCAATGCAAATATCCATGCTACTGACCTAGGTCTCTGACCCTATGTTGCAGTCCAGGTCGAGACTTGGCTGCAGCTGCCGCAGTCGTGGTTCTGGTTGTTGCAGGTGTTGTGGCTGGCTTTGGTGTTGTGGTGAAAGGATCCGTGGTCGTGCTGGTTGGGGTTGGGGTTGTGGTGGCCAGTTGTATAGCTGGTGTTGGTACCAGCGATGTCTGTTCCACCTTGCGGCCCGTGTCCCCTGTGGGAACATCGACACAATCACCCTATGAAATTCTATGTGGCACACATGGCAACATCATTAGTAATGCTCCTTCTTTAAGACAACCAAGTCAGTGGTGTTTTCCTCAGGGTGTCTACAAGCATCCTCATCTGTGGACCTCATGCCATGCATGCCTGTGTGATGCTGTCTTTAGGTGCTGACAGCAGCCTGTCATAGCCTTAGTGTTTCCTCTACACTTTCTCTGCTTTAAACAGGAAAACCTCTCTGCCTGACAGATGTCTCAGACCTATGCAGTGGTTCAAACAGCCAGTTGCAGTTGCAGTTTCTGTTTTGCCATCATCTTTTCTCAGTGTAATTAAGCTGTTAGAAAGTCCATATAAATGGAAATCAACTGACATCTGGTAATAAAAGATGGCAATTCTGAGTCACAGACCAGAATAAAATATGCATTGCCTACTGCATCACTGAAATGCTCTTGGCAGAAAGACAGCTTTTAGGGGAGGGTGATTCAGGAGCGGGTCAGGGCAGGAGCAGGGCCAGTGAGGGCTTTGGCTGAGGAGCAGAGGAGAGCACGGCCTGGGAGGTGCCGATTTCATCTCACTTTGACTCACCTCACAGTTGTTACTACTTTTAAAATGTATCATCTGTTGTGAGAATAGAGATGATTCTAGTTGCAAAAATGTGCATACTAAATAGCATTATACAAATTTTTAGCATGTTTATAGTCCTTTCAAGTTGCTATCTTAGAAAGGAGCCTTTCCTGTTATCTTTTCCATCTATCTACCTAAAACTACCCTAGAATATAATTCATGTTCACCTCAGTCTTGTTCCTCTCCTCCCTGCCCGTATCCCTGGGGATGGCCTGGCTGACTGTGTGCACTGAAAGGGAATGGTGTGCCTTTATTCAGTCTATTCATTGCTGCACAGCACAAGCTTGCATTTTATTGCTGGATGTTCTCCTTTTGGAAAGCATCGTCATGAAGCTGTCTGGTGGATTAATTACCACCTAACGCTAGCCAGTGAAAAACTCAGACCTCAGACAGTTTTAATGGGATAATGCTGAAAGAGAGCTCAGAAGAAAAACAAAACAACTCAGCTGAAAAATCAGTGTGAATGGCTCTCTTTGGGCTGAGGAGTGCCTTGCTCCACACTGCCGTGCTAAAAGCAAGAAGACAGAGGGCACAGTTATTCTTCCCATGTGATGTGGTGCTGCAGAAGCCAGGAGCAGACATGTCAGCTCTCTATAACCTGGGCTGCATGGAGCAAGGAAGCTGCAATCGAACAGTATGGCAGAAAATCCTGGGACAAGGAAGCAACACAGTAAGAGCAGAGAGAAGATGTTGCCTTGGCACTTGTTGGCTGGGTTTCTGTTGGAGCCTGGGACACAAGAGAGGAGCTCTCGAGAGCTAGCTGTTCCCAGTGCTCCCACGGGCAAGATGCCCACCTCCCTCACAGGATCTTCACAGGGTTTGCAGGGCACACAACTACTGAGAGTTGTAACGCACGCTTTTGAAGTTTGTGACACTTGAACTCACCCAAAGCACAGGCAGAAATTAAACTGTGAGGTTGCCCTCTCTGCTCTGAGTTGTCCCGTGCCCTTCAGGCAGCGGTTGCAGGTTCTCACGTAATGGGGTCCCTTCAGAGGGAAAGAGGCTGTGGAGTGGAGGCTGGGTGGGGGTAAAGCTATGTGTGTTACCAGCATCAAACTGCTTCTCTTGAACACTTGTGGGCAGTCTAGGCTGGGAGGGATAAAGTAATCGGCTTTCTACAGGAAAGGGCACTGAGATCCCCAACACCTACCTTGCTCCAGGGCTTTTTCTGATGTGTTGGAGGTGTCTACACTCTTCAGAGCTTTTAGGTCTTGGTCTGGCTTCTTAGGCTCTGCAGAAAAAATAAACACATTAGGAAATGCAGCTCTGGAAGAAAACTTAAAATTTTCTATTTAGAGATTGTGTGTCCTCAAAGGCAGGCATCCCATCACCTAGCATTAGAAAGGCTAGTTGGTCTAATCAGAGCTTCCTCACCAGGAGAGAAAAAGTTATGGATGGGTGCCTCTAGAGAGTAGTCAGCCGATGTTGTTGTTGCCTAATTTAGGTGTCTGACTTCCCAAAAGCTCCTGCCAATGTCAACAGAATTTAAGAAGTAAGCAATAAACACTTTTTTTTTTTTCTTTTTTTCTTTTTGCTACCAATAAACCAATTCTCACAAGACTGATGAGAGTTAGGGTCTTGGTGTGTGTAGGGTGTCTGGTGAATATGCCCTAGCATGTGACGTTTCAGTCACTAATTCACATTCAGATGTAGCTCTTTCTTGCCTGACATTGCCAGATCCTCGTGTCCTCGTGGGACCACATCCTGAATGCCATGGACCAGCTTAGAAGGAAAGATTTTTTTTATTATTTTTTATTTTTTTTTTAATCTTTCTGTTCTTCTAAGACTCAAAGTCATGAAAGTACTTGGAACATTTATTACAGTTCATTTATTGCTAGCCTGCAAACAAATCCGCCTATGCATTTGTGTCTGACTGAGTACTGGAAGATTTTGATCTTTCATTTTTTTCTCTTCTCTAGCTATTTTGACAGCATTGACCTATTTAAGAAATTGCTCCAGGGTTAATGGTTACTTAATAATTTGTACTATTTTTTAAAAAACAGTAGGTTTAGTTGTTTTTAACCTGCTGTGATTAGTTACGACTTCGGGAAGGTTTTTCTTCCTCTGCCCATCTTTTGAGGGCACTGTATCCAACAGCAGCATTTAAAGAAATGTCAGGTACTATGAGTCTCCAGTGCACCTAGGATGAGGACCAAAAGAGCATCTCTGACAGCTAGCTGATCAGGTGTGAAGTAGGATTTTCTCTAATCTGGCAGTGAGTGTAATCCTCAAAGGACTGCCATTAGCACCTCGATACAATGGGTTTAAATACCCAGCTGTGCAATGTGGTCTCTATAATTTAAATTGGAAGAAGGTAGCTTTCTTAAAATTGAAAAAGAAATATGAAATACCATATTGCAAGATGGCTCGAGCACCATATCACAGAGATTTTATCTCAAGAACAAACTGTTCCTGACAGCATACAGCTGAGATGGCTGAGTGGAGGCAGTGGGAATAAATTGGGCTTGGAGAAGACTATGTGTGATAGTCTGATTTCTTTTCTGCTCGTGGGACAGGGCTTGGCAAAGCAAGGCAGTGGGCTCTTCAAGCACTGGGTTTGATATAACAGTTGTTATTTGCTCCTTTGATCATCCTGGGTTTTCTCTGTGTGAATGCACAGTTTCTGTTGCTAGGATCCTAACACTTCCATTCATTCAATTTGATTCAAGAACAAAGTGAAGGAAGTCACTTGCATCTTTGCTTTGCTGCAGGAGCAGTTTTCTGTTATTTTGTTTGTGACTGCAATGTGACTTGATGACACTCCCCATTCCTGCACAGATTGTAATGTCAGTTTTTGCACTGGTGGAAGAAATCATTGCTTGCTGAGTTGTGATCTGGATGCAATTGTTCCTGCTCTGATGTGAGGCGCTTGTGCCAATACTTCAAGTGTGGTTAGAATTGGGAATGGAGAGATGTGATTTTAGTGAATATTTCCTAGAAAAAGCCAAGATTTCTAAAGTATTGCCTCCTTTCTAGCATTGGATAATATTTAGGCCAATGCTTTCTGCATCAAGACATACATACAAGTATGTATCTACTTGTCTGTAAGTTAACAGGAACTGCAAGCTAAAGGCTTGGCTTTGGGTGATGCATATTCAGGCTGAACAGCTACAGCATTCAGATGACTTTGTGTAAGTAAAAGGCTAAAGATGAGGAAAGAGCTCTGTACTTTGCTTTCATGGACAAACAATAATGTACAGGAGAAGAGCAGAACTCCAAATAACAGCTGTGCAATCTTGGATGGATGTACTTCTTGACAAGCTTTTGAATGCATGGGGAAGTTATACCGCATTTCCTTATACCACTGTTTACAGTGAATAAGCTCAGAAAGGCTTGGGCTCAGCAAACAACAGAAGGGCTGTGATGAGGAAGTGTGTAGTAGTAGAAGACATTTATTTTTTCATTCATACTCCCTGGGTAGAGCCTGGACTTTACACAGTTGTGACCGGGAGCACAAACAAATGTCATTTCCATGATAGAGACATTTCATGTACACTTGGATATCAACTACCACCTGGTGGGCGGCTTGATCAAAGACCTCTGAAAACAACTAAATTATTTAAACTGAGTTGAGTATGACAGAGTAGGCTACAGGCTAAAATGATTATACAGAGTAATTCCTTATCATATTATCCTTAGCTAAAGCTGCTGTGCATCGTCATCTGTGTCATTAATATTGTAGTATTATGTATTACTATATAATAATAATTATAATCCATTATATTTATGTATTATATACATCAAAGGTCTCAAGAAATAACATGAATAGCACTAGGAGAAAGATAACATTAAGACCTCAAATGCTTTCATATAATGAGTGCAACATCATACTCTCAGACTTAAAACAAGGGGAAAGGTAGGTGGGAACAGAGGTTTGTGAAACTGGGCATGACCAAAAAAAATATAGAAATTATCTGGGATAATTCTGTGCACCTAATATAAAAAATGCCATGAGAGATTATAATGAGATAATAACATTGATGAACATAAGGGGTACATTAACTTCAGGCTCTCTATAATTAAATCTTTATATTACACAACTGAGATGCTACAAGAGATAGATGTGAATAGATATAAGGAAAAGTCCATTGTAATTACTTGCCTGGTTTAACAGCTGTACTTTTTGAGGAAGAATATTCAAGAGTTGATGGATATGTCACACCTTTTCTTGGCTTGCCCTCTACAAAAAAAAAAAAAGAAAAAAGAAAAAAGAAAAAAGAAAAAAAAATAACAGAAAATTATAAGCTTTCTTGCAACAAAACTCCCATCTAACATATGTGTTCAGAATCAGACCTTGCTTCTTCACTGCCCAACTCATTTTCTTGAAGATTTCTTTCATCTGCTGGCAGAATCTAAAAACCATTTCACTAAAAATACCAATGCCTAAATCCAGCATCATAAAAAAGATAGAAAGTATGAAAACACAGGCCTGGGGTGGATTTGAAGAGGTCAGTTAGTTCATTCTTTTGCTCTTGCATGGTTAAGGTTAAGCATAAGGGGATCGTTCCTGAAGAACATCTGTATAACCTGTACTTAAACCCACTATGTAGTTTTTTCCAGTGACCCACTATGTACTTGAGTTAGACAGTATGTTTGATGTGGAATTCATTTCATCAAGCACACAGCATTCTTCTCTGACCTCAGTTTTGCAACATCTATTTCTGGCAACAGTCTTTTGCAGTAATAACAGTGAGAGAAGACCATGCTTGTGTGTGGGAACATATGGTTCCTATATTTAGATCTAAAATGAGGGTCCTGTCTTAAAACAATGAGGTATGTTTCCCAGTTAAGCTTTAAACCACAAATCTTTTTAATGCCACACCAGATGCCATCTCTATTGGCACATGTGGCCATGCAATTCTATCTCTTGGGGCAGTTTTTATATTCCCAAGTTATACCTGTATCACTGAATGAAAAGTGTTGCAAGGAAGCTCCGTTTAGGGAAGACTGCTCTGTCCTCTGAAAGCTGGACAAAACTTATCTGTGCAAGCTTGGATGTGATGCACAAAAGGACTTCAGACCTGTGGGACCTCTCTACAAGATGATGTGCTGTGTCACACGTCTGGACTACCTCAGGTTAGAGGTACCCCCACCTCCTGCAAAACCTGAGTCATGATGATAGGTTTGCTTTTCCTTATGCCCTTGGTGAATTCTTGTAGATGGTGTATATAGGCACCATGAGCATGACACTTGTCATCCTCGGTAATTAACCTAGCGGTCAACAGCATTCAGCAGAACTTGCTGCTACAGGCTGAGCCACACCTGGGAACTATTTCCCATGTGATAGAGCACATAGAGAAGGATATGTGCCAGAGAAACTGGTCCTTTGTGTTCAGGGATGACCATGGAGCTTGAGCAGCACTGTCCTTTGTCCCTTTGCATGTCTCTAGCCCTTTGTTTCACTCTTCTCTGAAATCTCAATCATTAAAAAGCCCTAGATGAAGGAGTTAGTATGAGTTACTGATGAGGCAATGCTGTAAGGATCTATTACATTTCTCATTCACAGTTGTATTAATGGAGAGTAGATCTGAAGTCAACACAGCTCCTGCAAAGACCAAAGCACTTTAGCATACATGGACAAGCTGGAAAGGGCTTTCTCCTTGCCCTTGGGTCTCTCACAGAATCTGGACTAAGTGAAGAACAGCATGTCTTCACTTACACTTTCCTCTGAGCTAAAACTGGACTCAGGAGACAAGCAGGACAAAGGAGCTCTTTCTCCAGTTTGGGAGAAAGATGAAAATGTTGTAGGATTGCAGATGATTTCTAAATGCATTTCTTTATCCCCAGCAGTGGCGGAGTGATCAGGTGAGTTTTTACACAGATGCTGCAGCAGCAGCATAATAATCTGATCTAAGTTTAGACTCTTTCTGTGCTAATCTGATGCTTCTAATGCAAACCCAAAGACTGCCACTGTGCAAATAAACTAGCTTCTTGCTACAGGGAGGCTGCCTACTCCTGGGCTCTGTGGGTTTTGATAAACATCAGCTTGCGTCCCATATGTGGTCAAAAGGTAGGTCTGAAGCCTGACCTGAACGTGGCCCTGCTTTCTGGAGCAATGGTAATGTGTCCCTTCTACCAATGTGTCATCTGGAAGAAGTTGGAGGCTGGAGTTTGCTTAACATACTTAAAAATGGGTTCACATGTGGGTTGAAAACCTCAGTTTCTGTCTGTTTGAAGTACGAATTATGGTGTGGTGGCTGCTCACCCTCTCGTGCCCATTTGTAACTAGCAAAGCCAGAGGTTTAGGGCTCTATTTTCTTAACCCACTAGCTGTGAAACTCCCACTAAACTGAATGGAGCCATTCAGCTGAGTGCCAAGGCATTTCAGTGTTTGAAAGTGAATACCAGTGCATTTGCATACCTCCTGGTGTGTTGACTGCTTTAATCCCAGAGGACAGACCTTGTTCCCACCGCTGCTCCCAAATCACGCCACCTCATCCCCTGGGTCCCCCAGGGATTCCTCCTCTGTGCTCTTTTGTGTGGATGCTCATTCACAATTTAAACATCACAAACTCTTGGTGACAATACCCTAACTAGGAATAAACTGTTGGCACAGTCCCAGGGTACAGCATCGCATGCAGTTTTGGTCTGATGAAGAGGAACTTGGATGGAGAACAGGGCACTCAGTTCAAGCTCTACAGCTTGAAATTAATACCTTAGGTTACTTGTATTTTATTGGGGAATGCTTTATGCAGCTCTATGTTTTTATGACTCATAATTGTAAAAAAAAGAAAAAACAAACCAAACCAACAACAACAAAAAAAAGACAAACCAAAACAAAACCACCATTCTTCTCTTTCTGAGAATGAGTTCTGACTGCATTCAGCCTTGGGCTGCTCTGATGAACAGCACAGCCTTCCTGGGGTTTTAGGCTTCTGAATTTCTCCCTGAAATTCTAAAATTTCCACATTTTCATCAGGTATAGTAAGAATTTATTTCTTACTTGGATATGAAATGTGACATGAGACAGGCTGTATTATGTTACATTTATGTTTATCTCCTCTTACAGATACTTGTAAATTTCTCTTGTATCATCTTTCGATTCATTAATTAATTAAGAACAAAGTTTTGTTAATACAAATCAAAAATTCCTAGTTTTATAGGATTATAGGATGACAAGTGAGCAGCTACTGAGGTTAAAAGTTATTTCTCATTTATGTACCAGAATTACAATGTGCTGTTTGTTGGAAAAAAAAAAAAAAAAAAAAAAAAAGAAAACCAGCAACAAGTACAAGTAGCAATTCAGCTATTCCAGGAAATCCATACTCATCCAAAATAAATCCTTCTCAATTTGGTGTACCCATGGTAAAATGCTGTAAAAGTGCATCCAAATATATTAATCTAAACTCCAGATGGCAATTCATTTTGGTCAGCTTCTAAAACCTCTGTTACTGTCCACAAATCTTCACATGAAAAGAACATTTCTTTATTTTTAGAGGCTGTTCAGGTGCCTGAGCTGTTGATTTTTCCAAAAAAGATGAAGTTAACTAACATCAGTTGGTCATGCTTACCCCAAAACTTAAGAAGTGTGGACCAGCAAGAACTTACCCATTGTATGGATGCAGCAAGAAGTTAGATTTAGAAATTGTATATAAAGCAATGTAAAATAGAACCCTCCTTTCATGTGGGTAGAATGAGTTCAGGTAGGTTTGGGATAATCAGAAGCTGGTGTAAAGGGGACCTAATTTACAACAAAATCTGTAAATTTCAAGTGAGCTGCTGTATGTACTATGGGCAGAAAAAGGAATTAGCATTAAGTTAAGATGGATTTCCCCGCACTGGGTAGAGAGCAGCACTTTTTGGCTCACAGAGGTGGGAGAATTTCATAACTTATTTGGGATACACCAATAGAATATTTTAATAGGGTTTTGTATAAGTACAGTATGGCTATATATGGTTTGAGATGGCTTGACAGTTTTTATTTTGAAGGTATATATTGATAAACTATGCATATTTAATTTTAACAAGGAACTCGGAGAACCTGGGCCATCGTGTCCAACAGCTGCAGTGAAAATGTATTTCCTTTGTGAAGGAAACCTTCACAACCCAGAGCAAAACAGACCACGAGGCTTCACTGCAAAGCCTGAATGGCAGCACAGGAACAAGTTGTTTCAGAAGACACAGGTGCAGATGCAAACTGAGGGGGCTTCAAATAGCTAAAAGGCCACTTAGTTTGCTTAGCAGCAATACTTGTCAGGGTGGAGAGCAAGTGCATTAGGGAGATCTTCCCACCAGTACCAAGGCTCAGGTTTTAAGCATCAACAGTAGGAACTGGGCTGCCCTTGGGCAGTCTATCCAGATTGTCACCTCTGGTGAGCCCTGCAGAACCTCTGGTGGAGTGTATTTCTCTTTGCTGGCTCTATAGGAAGCCCAGGATATGAACTAAGTGAGGTGCTCTGGCACAGTACCTGAGACAAGGAAGGACTCCCTCCAGCGCGGCAGTGACAGGGATCGGACTCCATTGGAGAAGCTCCCCCGGTAACCAGCGTGGCCGGCCACTTTCTGAACCAGGATCTTCCCGCCTGTGTTGTCAATGATACCACTGCAAGGGGAAAACATAGTAGCTGAAGGTGGAAACTCTCCCCAGAAACATAGAGACCATTCAGCAGAGCAAGAGGTAGGAAGCGTTTACTTTCATCTTTAAGCCAGGATTTACAGTGAAGCTATGAAGCTACCAATAATTCTGCCACAGAGAAAAAATTGTACTTCTTCAACACAGAGTAGAGCACTTTGCTACACAATGCCGTCAGGCTCTGTTTGGTCTTCCCATAGATGTATGTGTTCTGTGTTTAAGGCTGACTGGTTTAAGGGCAAGTCTCTGTTAAAATTCCTACAAGCTTCACTGCATGATTGAAGATATGCGATGTACTCACAGGAGTTTTAGGGCCAGCCATGCAACAGAAATAATTTAGACAAATACAAGGTAAACCTCCCACTTGCTTGACTTTTTCTTTCATGAAAACTAATGTTTTCTTTGATTTTCAGTATGCATTACCACAGAAAACTGAGTCTGGTCCTGACCTCAGCCCAGACTAAAGTGAACAAAATATTACTACAAAAAGCTGTAGAAAGCCTGTCTGTCTCCTTGTCTGGTGCACATTAAATGGTGTTTGACATTTGATATAATATTTATCTCAGGACAAACCGAAAACTTTCACTGTATGCAACCTGCTGTGGCATTCTTATGACAGTACAAGAAATGAGAAGTGACCACTATTGTAAAGGGCTGGTATAATTGACAATAACTGCATGGTGCATGTCAATTAGTAATGGGCAGCCAGCAGTGGTGGAGATTATGTCACTGCCTTAGCTTTCTCTGATGATTGCGAGAACCTGATGGTAAAATAACCACAAGGAAAGGAAATTCACTGTCTGCAGAAGTGCAACGTAAATTAATGAAGCCAAACCCAGCTGGCAAAAGAGGAAAACTGAAATCCTCACTCCTGTAACATAGGGAGCCAGCATTTGAACTGTGGCAGAAATTGCACTCACTGTCAGCGTTTTGTAACTTCCCACTGGGACAAGCTCTGCTTGCAGCAACGCACACAATTTCCAATGTGCATTCGCAGGAAGAATTTGACATGTGAAAGCCGGTCCCTTGAGAGCCGTCTCCCAGCAAGGGGTTGAGCAGGGCAGCTGTAGCCAGGAGATGGCAGCGCTGCGCACACCGGCACCTCCGCCGGTGCTGTGCGAGGGCACACGGAGAGATGCGGCTACTTGGTGGGCTCTCATCCACAGCATCTTTCGTTGGTCCTCAGTGCAGCAAAGGCTTCACCGTCTCCTCGTAGGCATCGCCCCCTATAGTAGAACTTGTGTCTTCTGACAGGTTCAAGTAAAAATTCACAGCAGACAGATTTAGTTAAGGAAACAAAATGCTTTGCATCTTCTTATCAGTTTAGAGATGCTTTCCCATGGCAATCAAAAGCTTTGCATTAACACAGTTTTTCTTCTCAGCAGGTCATACTGGAGTAGGCTGTTACAGGGCTAGAGCAATTCATGGGACTGAGAAGGGAAGGAGGGCAGAGAAGTTCCCACCAGTGGTGCAGCTGGTTCCACCTAAGATTCACGAACAATTCTCCTTTCTCTGTGCTGCTACAGTTCCCTAATGCAATGTTAAGGGAATTTGTTTTCAAATAAAGTACAAGGTCCCAAAGTCTAAACTATTCAAGCTTGTTCAGGTTCCCGGGCATTTTTCAGAACTGGAAGCACTGTGATAACTCTGACTAAAGTGAAGATGTCCATCAGACTCTACAAGTTCTTCCTGCATTTTCAGCTGAATGCATCCTGGTTTTGCATCCTGCTTGCAGTTATGGTGTATTTGGTTTTGAAGTTATTCTCCACTAAAAATATCTGCACATTTTTGCATGGCAAATTAAACTTGATATAATTCATACTATAAAATCTGTATTATACATTTCCTTGTCCAGTATTTCCTTCTGTGGCAGAAAAGCACATTACTCAGCCTTTGACATTAAGGACAGCTAAATTCAAATGTAGAGAACCAAAACCAGTCCCTGAAGTATGTGAGTTGTATGTATTCATTGCCAGTGATTAGTCTATTTTTTTTCTAAAGCTTATTAGTAGCAGCAGCTCCATCCTACTTGAATAATAATAATAATTTGCTATGCTTGAATGACAGATCTGAAAAAACTCAAAACATTTCTCCTAAGGTTGAAAAACACCTTCAGACGTGACTGATTTCAGTAGGAATAGAGGACTGACAGCACTTCAGAAGACTGGATCCATTGTATCATGTGCGGTCTTTCTCACATGCTTTTCACTAGAACAGCAGCCTGAAATTAAACCTACGAGGCACTGGGAACTTTAAAGGGCCTGAAAAGCCAAGAGCTCCCCACACTGAGATGATGATTCCCTTAGGGTGCCTGGCTTATTTAAAGCCACTCACCTGTGAATTGCAGCACCGCACACACTGGAAAAAGAAGCATAAATGTCTGTGCCGTACACGCGGTATTTTACATCTTGACATCCTGGAGGACATTTTGCAATGAATTCGGGATTGATTATCTTCCCCGCCTTGGCATCACAGTCGATCTGGGGTACATCTGTGAGGACAAAATCTTGGTAAAGTCAAATTGAATGTTTTCATAGCTGGATTATCTTGTCATGAAAAAAATGAGTAACTGAGTGACAGGGATGCCCTCCTCTTACACACTTTGCTTTTGTGACATAAGGGATGTCTATGTCTTCTGTATCTACACTATAACACATAACAACCCCTGTGCTAAGGGTTGTGGCTGTAACTGAGGGTGGCCTGAAGGAGCCTGGGGATATTCCTGATCTTCAGTGTTCATTTTCCCAAAGTAAGAGTATATGGTACCTGTTGACCTATGAAGATACATCTTAATAGTGAAATACACAATATCCTCTTTACAAATGTACAGTAGCACACATTTCAGTGATGTGACTTCAGCAGAATTTGTTAGTTAATGTACGTTCCTAGTGACTCTGCGAAGAATTGTAAAGAGTTACTGGAATACGACTTCACTTTGGATGTTTTTATGCATCAGTCTTGCCTGCAGTAAAGCAGCTAGACACACTAATGGGACCACTTACATAGCTTAGCCTTTTTAATCTTCTTTGTAGCTTCCTTGGCTGCATATGTACATGTAAGAAATACACCTAGAAAAAAGAAAACATAGTATCAGAAAAAAAGGGAACTACCCATCACCAGGAGCTCCTGTGCATGGGATTTCCCAATTTTTAACCAACTTGTTAAAAAAAAAATAAATGGGAATATTTTAAGCCACAGTTAGGTTTCCACTTTTTGGTTAACTTTTCAGTCAAGATGGCATCTACTGTGGGGGAGCTTTCTGAAGGGAATTCAACATCAATTGATCACACATTAATCTGTGGAACTCACTGTCAAAATATGCCATTAAATCCATACATTTCCAGAAAATCACAAAAAGCCTAAGCATTTCCAAAAGCAGTAGAAACTCATTACAATTGGTGTGTAGAGATACCAAGTGAAACAACATGCTCAGTACATAAAACAGCTAGGAAGTTAGGCAGACAAAGATACATTTTAATAGCCCCTGCAGGGATGGAATCATGTAAGAGTGTGTTGTGACATTTCGCTCAGTGGTGGTAGTGGGTATGGGATACTGGGAGCATCATGAAATGTATGAGATTCATGTGTGGCATGTCCAATACCCTGTCCCGGCAAGGACACTGCTTTCCTTAAGTAAGTAGAATTGTGATTTGAAAAGTGTGATGGTAGAAGAGACATATGGTTATGTTGAAGAATACATCACTATATATGTATGCTGCTTAGCTGGCTGGGTTTACTTGCTAAGTGTTCGATGCACAAACACTTAGTTCTGTGTGCTTACTTTATAAGCACTAAGTTGTGGGTAATAACTTTGTTACAAATATCTCGGCCTTCCTATTCACCTTCTTTTCTGAGCTTTCAGAGTGAAATCAAACTCTCTAAGAAGTGTTGACTCAGCAACAGCAATTCTTCTTCTCTCTCTCTCTTTTTTTTTTTTAATGTAGTCTTCTCCCCCTAGACTGGTTGCAGAGTGTTTGCAGACAGTAACTATTAGAACCTGCTCAAATGTAAAAACAGTCTCATGGTTTCTTAAGTTACAGCACACAGATGCAGTATGGGGACTTTTTGACATTTGTAGTTGTGTGAAGAGAAATAGCAAAGAAGCAATGGAAAAGAAAGTGCAAAGTCCCAGCTGCACACTGTGTTAGGGCATCATTTAATGTGGAGGAAGATAGTCTTCATAGTAAAGACAAAAGAACAACACAGATAACTATGAAGTTAAACTAAATATAGATTTCCTGCCAGGCTGGAGGGTCCCAGCTGGATGGAGCATTGCCTGGGAATATTGCAATTAAAGTCATACAGCACCATTAGGCTACATGATGGCTTTATCACCATCAAAGGGTGATAAGTACACTACACAAAGTGTTCATGTAAGAGCTATTGCAACTCCTGGAGTCTCTACACGTTCCCAGAAAGCACGATGCCATCTGACATCCAGAGGAAAGAAAATAGGACACGTATAAGCATTTTCATTTGGCACCTTCTTGGCCATAGAAAGCTCTGTGTTCTCGGAGAAAGATAAAATGGGGATGCTCCCACAGTGTGAAATAAATAGCTGATTTTTATTTATAGGGAATCTTTAAGTTACGGATATTTTTCAGCACTAGTTGTATCCATCTGATGTGGACTGTGTGCAGCTATGGCCATATGCTTAGCGATCTATGCAAATAATTAATATTATTTCTATGCAAAAGTCTGGAAGTTTGGGTAGCCTCTTTCTGAAAAGCTGTATCAAGGCTTACTCCACCTTCCACAGAGCTTCATCAGCAGTGGAGTCACTGGTCAGCCAGGACAGGGGTGTACAAATCCACAGACTAATTGTAGCACATGAACCATACTTACTAAAGAAGATTGCAACAACAGAGGCCTTCATGGCGATTAAAGCAAAGCCTGGATATGTCAGTAGGGTGCACTGAAATGGAAAAAAAGAGTATATCAGACTGTATTTAGAAGTATGATAGATGATACTGGAAAGATGGGGGAAGAGCGACTGTTCATCATTCTTCAACATTTCACAGTCCTCAGGTACTGTGCTCTTTTCTCCTGGGCTTTGTCTGCTTTGCAGAGCAGCTGGTATCCCCTGAGGAAATGATGTTAGGTCTGTGAAACAACCATGGACTAATTTTTTACTTCTGTTCAAGTTTTGCCTTTTCCCTCAGTGAAACCAAGATTTCATTCCTCATACTTATTTCTGAAGCCAGCGGTAGCAGAGGACATGACAGATATGGACACGCTCTTGCAGCTATTCAAGTTAATTCACTTCTAGGGAGTATTCGCAGACTTGTACTGTCTGCATGTCCAATTGCACCTCATAATTTCACAAATGTAAAGGGAAGATAAATCTGCTTACTCTTGAAGCAAGTTGTGCAAAGCATCTTGTAATCACATCACTGATTGTGAGCCAAATTACTGGTTTATTTCCTTTCCTTATTGTGTGTGTGTGTGAGGACATGCCTGAGAATGAGAAGACTCTCAGAACATCTGGACAACAGTTTTTTCTGGGTCTACGTATGTGGTTCCTGATGTCTGCCATTCCTGAAGTTCTTGTTCAGACTACGAGACTACAGGCTTATCAGAGATATCTTCTTTTTCCTGAGCATCACCTTTCGTGTTGCTTTTGTGGTCACTTTTCTCCTCTATAACATCTGGGATATGTTATATGGGGGAATATTTTTATTTTTATTCACATTCATTTATTCACATGCCCTCTGTTTCTTTGAATTTGAAAGAGTTACAAGTGGGCTGAATGAGTAGTGCTTGAGCAGTCAGTGGATAGACATTCAGCATGACAATGAATACACAAAAATTTGTATTTTTAAACTGTCTTTATAATGAGTTACAGAGCTTGAGAAGTGAAGCGTTTCATCTTTAGCAAGTTAGGAGACACTACTTTAAACATAGCAGGAAACAAAAAAGAAGAGGAAATCATCACAATGTATGAGGATTAATTTCTAACCTCTAGTAGCAAGCGTTCATTATATTGTGATTGCTGGGGAAATCATGGGTTGGATGCTGGTAATTAACACTAGTCGTTAAAGTACCACAAAATGCCTGACAAATATCAGAGAGTGAGAAAATATTTGTGTGTTGTAGAGGAAAAACTCAATGTTCAAAATGAAAAGAAATTGATTACATGCTTACAAATGCAAGATTTGCACTAACATCAGAATTATTTTGCTATCAAAGAAGAAAATACAGAGTACTAAAACTGGAAATGGTCAGGGAAAACAAGTTGTCTGCCTCCTAGAAAACATGGCAGTGGCAGATTCCACTTAGAGATTTGTGTACTCAGACCAGGGCTTCTCCCACCCTAGGAAGGAAAATAAGAATGACAAGACAGATATGGGGGAGAGGGAAAAAATCAGCAATCTTTCAATCTCTCAAAGTCAACGGTTCCATATTTTTTATTTTAATTGCTCTTCTTTTTCAAGAAAACCACTTTTCTTGAGTGAGAATGACGAAAATAATATGCTAGATTAAACAGAGTTCATCCAGTTGCAGGCCTATATAATTTATAACTGTTTTTATAGAAGCCAGCTGCCCCTCCAACTTCTGCTTCTGTATTATGGTCAGGAGCTACATGTAGCTCCTGCTACATTCGTAGCAGGAGCCCCCTCTGGTGTTGGACACACAGCCCCATTGCCACACAGGCCCCTCGGCAAATTGCGCACCCAGGTCCCCATCCTCAACTGGTTTTTAGTGGTTATTGTTTATTATAGGTGGTTCCTTCTTCACTTTCTCTCTTGCACTTCTCAAAGGGAAGAAAAAGTAGCAGGCCTGAAAACACAAGGTAAGTCTGCAACAAAGTTAGGAAAGGAACCACTTACCCTCAACTTGAACTTGGCATCTTATTCCTGAGCTATGCTATTCCTGCTCTAAATTGGATTTTACATGTTTTTATTTTTCTAGCCTCCTAAAATTCCTGTCATAACACAAAAAATGGGAAAAAGAAAAAAAAAAAAAAAAGTTATAATGTCCAGTCCCCTGGTTATGTTTGCTATGTCCAGTAGCTGTGGCTCCTTTCACTCCCAGCAATGGGATGCTAAGGCATCTTTTGAGTTTGCATCTCATTAGTAAACCAGAATAATTGATATTTTGGAAGCCCTGATTCACTGGCATCTTCTGTCTCTTTTCTGTGACACTCTTCATGAACTGAGAGATAATGCCAGCTACGCTTACCAGATTTCCATTAATTATTTGCAGTCCTAGTCAGTCAACTAGTGACTGTTCAGTATTAAATCTCCCAAACTTTATGCTGGATCTTCGTTTATCCTAGTACATTTCCTCATCTGTATCCTTCTGACTGCTGTAACAGATGCTACTCCTATACCAGGAAAGCAGTTTATATGCATTATATCAGTGCTGCTTAAACCCACGTTAAGTCAAGCACAAATACAGTAAAAAGCATCCCCTTCAGTGTTTCCAAATGTAAGCCCCACCCTAACATTTTGAAATCAGGTTTATATTTGAAAGAATGTTGATTCTTTTTTCCTGACCTAAAAATATTTGAAAAATTCGAATGCCACTAAAAATACAGAGTTAGCAAACCATTCTTTCAGCATATAAAGTCAGATTTTTATACTGACCTTTTATTAGCAGCTTGGCTTTTATAAAGCTCTCTGAGAGAGCTGCTACATGCAAGAACCTCTACAAACAAACAGATGGTTTTGATCTGTGTAAACTCTCACTGTATAGAAAGCTATGCTTTTGCTGGTGGAAGTGCAGGTTTTAAGTAAGTCCTTGATGTTTTGTGTAAGGCATTGTTGTCCATTACACATGCAAACAGAAATTCTTTGCTGGTGCCACGTGCTTTGACTCTGCAGGCGTAAGCAGTTTATTTCCTGTAATCTTCTGTGCTGCAGAAATTAATTTCTGTACTCCCTTTGTACCACAATAAAGCATGCTATTGTTCTCCTTTGCAAGAGGTTATAATACAGCAGCAACACTGGCACTGTTAAAAAAACAGAAGTGGACTTTGTTTGAAAGCTATTCGAGCAAGTAGCTTGGAGTTAACTTAGAGCACTGTGGGTTGAGTTAGATATGTGCTCCTTACAGGAAAATCAAGTGGGTTTGGTGTAGGTGTGGGTACAGAGGTTCAGATAAACAAGCTTATCATCATCTTTGTCGATAAAAGATTTTAGATTTTTTTTTTTTATTGTTTCTCTTTAAAAACGTTTCACTCTTTCTTTGTTTCATGCTCATATTCTGTCCCCATAGTATAGTACCTTGCTCGCCATTATAATAGCTGTGCATTTTGGTGCACACTAGGTAATAGGGCTAACGCCTGTCACATGCAATGTAGTTTCCTCTCTTTTCTCCTCCAAGGGAAGGAATGCTGTTCACTCAGTGCATTGATTTGCTCTGAAAGTCTATACAGAAAAAAAAATCCAAATGGTTGCTTATTTTAAAAAGGCAGGTAGTGAGTTCTGCTGAACCAGAAAAGCAGTGTTGATAACTGTATTTCATTCCAGAAGCTTAGATTGTCCTGCAGGTCAGGACGCTGGGTACCAGAAGTAAGACTCAAAATGCTAGCTTGCAAGGGTAAGCTCATTTGCATGGGATACTGGATTTTTGTCGTTGAATGGTCTGAAATAAAATATGTTCATCCAGAGATTTAAAAAATCACAGAACCCATCACATTCTGCTATAAATAAGATGGGGAAAAGCTCAACTCTTTTCTTTCATATGTGAAGGAAACTGAAAGGAACTTGCTATAATTGAAGGAAGAGAAAGCTAGTATCTGCACCAGCACCATCTGCAAGGATAGGACATTTCATACCTTACCAGATCAAAGAGAAGAAAACAAATAAATTGCCCACACTGTTTGTGGGAAGTGTCAGTAAGAAACTCAGAGTCTCCTGTGCCACGTACATCATTAAACCTTCTTCAGCTTTCAGAGGAGCCTGGGCTTTGGTTGCAAACAGGAGTCTTGGCCAAACAGCAGGAAGAGCCAAAAGGGAGCCCTGTTACAGCCGGGGGCAGGTGCCTCTGTGGAAATAGGACTGAGAACCCAAAATTGCCTCCTGGAGGCGGTACTCAAATTCACTTTGCTAAATTATCCAGTGCCTCAAAAAAGAGCTGATGAGGAAACACAGGCTTTTATGTCTGCAGGTGTTTCCAAGTTGGTGGAGGAATTGTAAGAAATAATAGAAGTTGCACATGAGGCAATTGTGCACGTGATAAAATGAACAACCAAACCTCTGCAGGATGAGTTTCTGAGTCCGTGGACAGCTTGTACTTTTGCCTTGAAGTGTCTCTGTGTAACATGCACAGATTGCATTAGGATTATAGGCAGGACTATTCATTTTGAATAAAAAACCTTTACCACCTAAGCAGTAGCCACAGGCTCCTTGCCATCTCTTCCCTGTGTCCACATGAATCACACACTGGTCCACAGTTGTCTTCTCCCCCATGGGTTGTCACACCCTCAACAGCAGAGTGGTGGTCGCTGTGGTTCCTGCTTAGCATTTTAAGCCTTTTGCTTCAGAGATGGGAGCTGAGGGCTTACATATTGCTCTGCTGCCTGAAGATGTGCTGGTTCCCACTGTGTTGTTATACAGAGGTAGCTGTCAACTCTGTTTCTCAAAGAAATTCAGCTGACTGGCTCATCTTATGGGTAACTGTGCTCAGGCTGGTCTGTTTAGCATATTGAGTGGTCTGTGAAAGTGAAGAGATTTAATATTTTTTTTGAGTGGGGTTGTGAGGGTGCCAAGGATGCCTGGGCACGTTCTCCCTGCTCTGATGAAACTTGACCACTACGTGGTCCAGTCCATTAGGGCTGTGAAGATGCCAAAGGAGCCTTGCTCTGTTGTTTGGACATAGATGGGGAGGAGGTCATAGGGTCTTGGGAGCCTCCCTGGGATTTAGACATCCCAATGCTACCTCAGTTGCACTTGAGGCATACAAGTTATTTATTTATTTATTTATTTATTTATTTATTTATTTATTTATTTATTTATTTATTCCAGGGCCACTTTAAGAAATGTTTACGTGCGGATTTTCAAGAAGAATTTAGTCCAAAATAGCCCTGGTCAGGTAGGTAAAATGAAGATGCTATACCCAGCAATTTAGAGCTGAATGAAAACACCCAAGCAGCCCTGTGCTTCTCATTTTATATTCATGTAGTTCCCTGAAATTAAACCAACATAAGGCTGAAGTAACAGTGACAAATGGTTTCTCTGCTTTCCACAGAGCTCTTTCAGAAGAAGGTAATTTATTTAAAGCTATAGTGTGATTTAACTTGCCAGACCTTTCTCAGGGCCTAAATAAAACTGCAATGATTATACTTTCTCATCTGTCTCACAGAGATAACCACCAATTATGCTGCCCTGATCTGTTCCTCCCAGCAGAGGAAGAAATACAGTTAGGATATGTCACCCCCTTACAGAGAAAATACAGTTTGGAATATCCAGATGACTATATCTGTGAGGGTCATTACACCGTGCTTTCCTGTTTTCTTTTTACATTTAATAATGTATTATTTTAGGTTACATTTTTTTCATTTCGTTGCACAGCTTTTATGGCTCATTGGGAATCACTGTTAGCTCCAACCTGTGAAGCTCTGTCCAGACAACTGCCTTCTGTCTGTCTGTCCCCCCAGCTCTTGTATCTCGTGTATCTCCTCCCCTTGCTCCCAGGCCTGAGTCCCACTCTGTCTGTGCACTGGAACTTGCTTGCTGCTGAGGGCAACCTCTTTCCCTTTCCTAATTTAATTACTTCTGCCTAATATCAACCAGGTCCCAGAGGGGTACCATCAGTCCCAGCACTGCCATGTTCCCAAGAAACTGAGAGCAAAGGTGTGACAGGAGGGGAATGAGAATATCTGCAATCCAGCTGTGCCCAAGGGCTGTGTTAGGTATGGAGCATAAGATTCATGGCCACATTTCTTTCACTTTTTATAAAAGGCATTGTTTCTATTTTCAACAAAACACCCAGGTCTGAAAAGTCAAAGTGACTTTTGAAAGCGCAATATGTGGTTTCTCAGTTTGGATGCACAATAAACAAGCACTGAATAACCATGCTGCCTGCAAGCTAAGAATTATTGTAGTGTGTCAGAATTCCCCTGAAAGTACATATTTGGTCTAAAAGTGAAGAATTTGTGTAAAAGGTGCTGAATAAACTGCACATCACTCTGGGGATGGTTTGGGGAATTTCTGTAGCATGTTCAGACAAAGCTTGATGCCTTTTTGTTTGGTAGAAATTTAGAGAAACTTCAGGAAGTTTATGCTCTTCTTATTAAAGCTACATGTATCCCTTTACTTCAACAGTGATTTTTATCTCCAGATTGAAAGCAAACCCAGTCCTTAAGCATGCTGATAAACTTATACATCATCTCATGGAAAAACAGAATGGAAATTGTATCAATTCAGTATCTCCTGCACTCAGCACAACTACTGATGCCTCGTGCCAAAGCCATGGACCGGCTGGATAAGGATTCACAAAACATGTAATTAAAAAGACTATCTGGAGCTCTCCTGGCATGTGTCACTGGTTTTAGATAAGGCAGTAACAATCAAATTGATCGATGTCTAGTAATGGTGACTTGATTAAGGAAATGTCATACACAAAATATCTTCAGCAAATCAGGAAGGGCTGGGAAGGCTGTAGAAATTCTGTGCTGGAAAATTGCCCTAGCCCATGCCCTACATGCATAGCTGAGGCTCCCCTTCCTTATGCATGGGATATAAAGGGGCGACCTGAAGGCTGAAAGTAGATGTATGAAATGTTGTGGGATCCAGATGCAAAAGGCATGTTTGTGGATCTCCTGCTGGAGACGGCATTCATGTCCCCCCGACCTGGGCCATGAGGGGCTCCACTGGTCATTTGCTAGTTCCAGGCTTTAGTCTTTAATTTAGTCTTTGGGCAGAGTCTGCTCATACTTCTGTGGATAAGCTGCATGTTTCTCAGCTGTTCTCCAGTGAGATCTTCAGGTCTGGAAGTCTGTCCCCTCTCCCTCCTGGGCTGGAGATGCCTGCCCATGGTGCCAGGCTGCAGTGAGTATGGAGCCTTACTCCTGGTATTGCAGCAGGCTGACCTCAGCAAGTGGTCGTTGCCACTTTGGCTTTGCGACAGGCTGTCTCAGCTGTATCCCTTCCACTGGTGTTGTTCTGAAGTCCACTTGTAAACCAGCAGGCTCGTTCAAGCTGCAGTCTATCACTAGATATGGCTGTTGTGGGGAGCCTGTTGAAAACTGAGGTCCTGTGGATATCGTTTCTGCTTTTTAATGATTGCAGCAGGTATCTTGGGACTCCATGCTGCTTTTGAGATGAAAGTGAGCTACAGGTTTGCACAGGTGCCAGCATTATAAATGAAGATCTTAGGGGCTTCTGAAGAGGTACTGCTGGTCAGAGACTTCACATCATGCAGGCCAAGCTGTGCAGCCCTACATTATGCATATTGGCAGCCCTTGGCAGATGGCAGAAGTGGGCTCTCTAGCACACAGGGCATGCAGACATGACAGGTGGTTATACTTCCAAAAGTGTATCCCTTATGTGTATGAGTGCTCTGGAGGCAGATAAAGAGCTAGGGAAGGTGGTGTCATGAAACATGGCATTCAGAGCCTGGCCATGGATACTGCGACATTGCAGGTGCAGCCAGAAATTTTTGAGAAATACATCTGAGGGCCAGGCTGATACTGATTTAATAATTTTGCCCATTAGAAGCTTTTAAAACTTGCTGCTTTGGCATAGAGATGAATCACAGGATTCTGTCTCTGAGAACCCAAGATCAAAAAGGAAAACCGTGCTAATCATATGAATTGGTAGCAATCAGGTAATCAAGAGCAGGAATATGTAATTTAGGGTCAAAGGTCTGTTTTGAAAACAGAACAAAGCCTTCAGACCTCAATATTGCATAATATACTGCCACGCTCAGGAATTTTGTTCTGAACTTTGGTTTGGAGAGAGTACCATGTGAACTTCTAGTTATTGCCTAGCATGTATTTCTTTAGATGCACAAATTTTGCACGTAAAAATAGAAGGTGTAGACCATGGAAGCCTGAGATGCTACAACCCAAATTACCACATATTTTGAGAGGCAGTTTGGTAGAATGACTGCCCTCAGAGTAGGGCGAAAGAACATCTGCCTGACCTGGGCATGGTGCTTTCCCCATGCCTGAGGAAAATGGCAGGTGCTTACTTTCATTCCTGGCAGATTCATGGGTGCACGTGTGGTACCATGTGGTACATATTTGACCTCAGAAGCAGTTCCATTTGTACCAAATTGTTTCGTAGCAATTACTCTAAACTTCTATAACCTTTTCCCTCCCTCGTATGGACACTCCTCTCCTTCTCTCCATTTAACCTCATCTCCTACCAGTCTCTCTCCCTTCATACCCTCCATGTCCAAATGTTTCTTCCACCGAGCCTGGGAGAACAAAATGCTGGCGTGCTGCAGATGCATTGCCAGTGAGGTGAGCAAGGTGGGCTTCCACCAGGGTGAGCAAGATGGGCTCCCACCGTCCTCAGCTGGCTGGTAGTGGTGCCGATAGCCGCCGGAGTCGTGGAGCCCTTACCCTTGCTTAACTTTGACTCGCTGGAGGTGACCAGGGCCAGGATACACAGCGCTGCTGCCAGCTTTCCTCTGTGTCTCACCCTTCTTCTACTGACTCCAGGGTAAGCTACATATTTGGTGAAAAGAGAAAGAATGGAGCCTTCTGAATCCTTAAGGGAACCTGGCAGAGAGATCCAGAGGTACAGAGGCGGCCACATTCAAGCTTCCCTGTAAACAAGTGATTTTGGAGAGGTAAAAATTTCCACAGTTTTATGTACAAGCCTGGAGGCACTGGAAATCCCCAATGCATCCTGGTGGGCACATTAAAGGATTGTGTGAAGCTACACAAAGATCATTCAGAATTTTACCAGAAATTTTGGCTCATGTAAAACTGTCACTTGGCAATTATGTGTTTTTTTTCATAGGAAACCAGCTGCCAACTGAGAAACTGTTGGCTGCTGTGTTACATGCATTGCATTTACAAAGCTATTTTATAAGGTGACAGGCCAAAATACAGTTTCCAAATGCAGTTTGCATCTTCAAAGTATTTTTTATATCTGCGTCTACGGGATGCCCTGTAGAATGGGATACATTAAGGAAAACTGACATAGTGCTTTTAATGTGCCACTGAACTCCTAATGCACCCTGTGGCTCTGGAGATAGATGACCTGCTGTAGGATGGGCTTCATGGTTACTAGAAAGCCAGTTCAGTCAGGACAGTAAGGCTTGTCAGGTTAAGACCTGCTTAAATCTAGATGATTTGAATGAAGCAAGGATGGTTATAAATACTATTCCGAATCCAAATGTGTTCCCAGTTTGGGGGATGAGCTATAGATTTGGGTGCTTTGCTTCAATGGTGAAAGCAAAATCTGCAGATGGTGTTATTATCCTCATTAAAATGCAGCTCCAACTGAAAATGCTGGTTCCAACTCATTGGGAAATCTTGTTTCTGATCAACACTTTCTGGTTTTTCCAGGGCTCATTTGTTGAAAAAATGACCCAGCCACATCCTTGCTGCCAGGGAGAGCAGAGATACCAGCTTGGAGAAGGCGGCAAGAGGTAAGGTGAGCAGGCTGTGGGCAGAGGGAGCGGGCAGCCCTGCTGGCAGGGCACCCGGCAGGGGATGTGGCAGCAGCCCTCAGACACCACAAAATGTGCAGCTGCCCCAGCACAGAGCTTGGTGCTGAATGTTTGCAGAGCCCTGAGCCAACACTCAGGTAGCTAAACCATGAGTGCCACCGTCATGACTGCCCACTTCTGATTCATTCCCCTGTCTGCAAGGGTCAGACGTAGCCGCACAGTCTGCAGTCACTCATGGAGGGTATAGCTACCCCCATAGATGCCTTAGGAGCCTACACCATGTCAGAAGTCTCCCCAGGATGCCTGTGGGTAAAATCTCATCTGTAATACACACTGCTGTGTTACCCGTTGCAAGCCCCTTCACACCCTGCTTTTTGCCACTGCAGGGCATTACAGGGAGTCTGCAAGAAGCAGCCTTACTGCTCCCTCCCATGGCACTTGCAGCCACACATGCAGCCCCGTTGGGCTGGGGGCTAAAAGAGTTCACCCGCAAGATGCAGGCCATCATGATCCAGACAGTCAGAGTTCAATTTACTGACATAGACACAACTGAAACAGCCACAGGTTTTCTGGGCACTTCTGCACTGCTCTGCCATCTTCAGTGACACGGGGAGGCTGCACTGCCTGCGCAGCATTCACCCAAGTTTTCCAAGTGTGAAATGTGCAATAAATAAAGGAATCGAGATGCAAAAGAATGGCATCTGCTCCAAGACTGTTGGAGAGGCTCTTTTACAGGCGAATGAACCACCAATTTGTAGTAAGACATTGTTTTCTAAACATAGCATGAAAACTGTTATCTTGCTTGGCTGGTCATTAGAAGAGAGATAATTATAGTCTCCGTGTGACAATCAGGCCCTGAACAGTGGCTGCATTGTCCCACACCCCAGCTGAATCCCCCAGCACAGGCACCCAAGGCCAGCAGCACAGGAACAACGTGCTCCTTGTGTGCAGGCAAGTTCAAAAAAGTGAATGAAGTCCTTAAGGAGGTGCTAAGCACCTATCTCTCCCTGTGGGCCTTAAAAACTACTCAAGGCAGCAAGATGAAAAAGAAAAACCAACCAACCAACCAACTTCAGTTTTGCATTTATTTCTGCTTTTTTTTTTTTTTTTTTTTTTTTTTTCTGTGTTTCTCTTTTCCAACCCAGATCAGTGAGCCCCGAATGTGAGGTGACACTGCAGCACACCAGAGGAGTTGTGGTGGACCCAGAACTTCAGGAGACCAGAACATCTCCTAGGGCTCTCAGAAAACCCTGGATCACCCACCCAGAAATTACAGTGCCTCCCCATGCCACTGCAGTGGGCCAACACACACCTCGCTGATCCAGCATCTGCCCATCCCAGCCCCAAAATCTCTGGTATGGCAATTTGGTGAATTTGTGTGCCAGAGCATTGTTTTTCTGTGCATTTAGCGTCAAGACACCGGAGAAAGAATACAGTCACAGTTGTGGATAGTAAGATGAACTATCCATTTTATGGCTCAGTTCGTCTGGCTGTCCTAAATGTCTTACCTACCATCAGTTAGGAGCAGAGACGTGAGCATGTATGTCCTAGGTCTTCAGTTAGCATGTAAGTTACTGGGCAGTATTTTCTTTCTAAACCTGCATTTGTGGCTCTGGGGTGAATAGGAAAAAATTAAATTTCTCTAGACAGACTAGCTACAGTCAAGTCCTTGATACTACTGTTACATAAACTTCAGGTTTATATTTAGCAGTGTTTTCTAAAAAGCAATGGCCAGAAAAAGCAAATAATTCTGTTCTTTCACCTGAAGTAATCAGACTCTTTTCCCATCTTCTATGTACACTGTGTCTCACCCAGTCTTCTTTCAGAAATACTCAAATTAATCAAGTTTAACTAAAGGGAATGTTAAAAATTAATTTCCTACTAAATTTCTACTACTTTTGTGAAAGTAAGTATCTGGGTGAAGGGGTGAATGTTAATGTTTGTTAATGCTCCCACTAAAGGAGAGACTTCAGTAGGAACTCATTCTTTATTAGGCATCAGTCTCATTCTTGCATCCCAAGTGTGAGGAAACAGTTTCCTTGATTGTGTTGGTTGTAAAACTACTTTAGTTCAATCAGCAGCGGTATGCATTGTGCAAGAACACTGCCAGGGAAGAAAGTGCCATACAGAAAGTAGCGAGCAAGTTAAGAATGTGAAATTCCTGCTACAGGCAAAAGCACAATGTAATATTCAATTACATTGGTAAGACATCAAGGTTTCTTTCTCTCTTTTTTATTTTTATTTTTATTTTTTTCTCCCATTAATTAAATACTTCTATGTCTTGAATAACAGAAAGACAGGAAGCTTTTTCTGACACCCTAGTGAGAATAACCCCAGCAACTCAAAGCACTAGATAAAATATGGAAGGAAAATAAGTCTGTTTGTAATAAGATACTAATTCAATATTCAGAAACTAATGTGCACGTGCAATCTTTTTTCCACATGCACAGTATAATCTGAGCAAGGACTGAAGGACATGGTACTACAGATACAGCAAAGATACTGCTCTGTCTGTGAGCAGGGTCATGCAAGGTGTTTTGAACTTTAGGATGAATGTAGTAAAACACAAGCCATAAACATATGTGACTCCATTGCTATTTTCAGTCAAATAGATCTTCTAACCCATCTAAACTGAAGAAACCTTTTCCCTGTGTGTGCTTGCTTGTTTTTGGTCTTCTGTTTAAATTTTGGAGGGGTTGGAGGAAAAGGAGGCTCTGCCTCTGCAATCTGTAACTCCTGTTTTGCTCTGGATGTGGCGCAGTTCCCATAAACTCTAGAAACAAAATATCAAGTAGGGTTGAAAGTTTGCTTGGGGCATTTGGTTCATGTTTGTACTAGTCTGACAGAAATCACATTTTGAAGAGACTTATCGAGACTCTAATCTCTCCACAGAGAGCTGAACGGCTGTGGCAGGCTTGACAATGCTATTCATTTTTGGAGCCTCACCAGCAAAACAAGTGCTCGGCACAAAGGGGTATATAGAGTCTAGGCTACTGTACTGCTCATACATCTGTACTTGTCTGACTAGCAAAGGAGAATATGCTGTACAGGTCATATCAGACAACTAACACTATTTTCCATTCTGTGTCCTGTAGATTAGCAATCCCCAGAGCCATGTAGTGCTAATTAATGATACAACACATACCACCCTATTGATCAAAGAGGTGAAGAAAAAGTCTTGAAAGCAAAACTACTTTAAACACAGGGAACGAGTCATATTACGTCTCACATGCTATTTGAATAGTTGGCATATATATGTCTATTGGTGTGTGACTAATATACACCATGCTTTATGAAACAGTTAAGCCCTTGCTATTCAGGCAGTGAGCATATGTGTCCACTTTAACAGTAGGGGTTTAATGCTTTTACAAAAACTTTATAAAATCTATATAAAGTACAGTTTCATTTTACATCTATGTCTTAATCTCCTTAGGTCTTTGATCTTATGCACACAGCTGGAATGTTAAACAAAAAGTTATGTCCCTGCAGTTTCTTAGCGGTGAAAATATTTAACTATTATCAACACACAAAAAGGCAATATTCCCTCTCCCCAACAAACACATATAGTAGAGAAACAACATCAAAATTACCTTGCTTGAGGTGTGTAACTTTTTATTCCTTTCCTCCACACGGTATGAAAGTGCTATTTTTTCCCAGCTTTTCTGTACCACAAACTCCAGCCAACATTATTCTAAAGAATCGGAGGCAGGCGGCGAAGGGAGGCCAGGACACCTTTTCTCTTTCAGAGAGGAGCTAATCAAACATTCCCATCGAGCTCCCAGCTCTGTGAAAGGCACATTGCCCTCCCTCCCTCCCTCTGCTCCTCTCTCCCTTTCTGACTCTCTCCCTCTGTCTCTCCCTCTCCCTCCCGCACACACAGACATAGAGAGCTCCTTACAGTGATTTAGCAGCTGAATTAGGCAGTCCTATTTTAAATATATGCTCCCTCCCACATGTTTTTTGGTAGGCATTTCTATGCTCCTTTTGCACTAGCCTGTCAGATTTGTCAAATTTTTTCTCTTTTGGAAGGTGAAGCCGTATTTGCCTGATGTTTGGCTCAACTTTTTCCAGTTTCCCTATGCAGTTCAGCACTGTATGTAGTAAAAGGACTACAACTAGTAGCCTGGAGTAAACTAAGTGGCTCTAAAGGTCATAAATACCGGATTAGTTAGGTGAGAGTCAGATTTAAAGAGGTAAAACAGCTTTTGAAGAGCTGGATGCCTTAACTCATGTGAATAGCATCTTATTTCATGAACAGTCACCCTGAAGCCAAAGGATTAGTGACAGAGCAGGTCTGTGAGTCTGACCGCAGAGAAGCAGAAGTATGAAATGACCATTAGCATGACTCCTTTCTGATCAGGTTGGGTGCAGGAATTTAACAAAAGCTGTCTAGGACTTCTAAGCCAGCACTCACTTAGTGTGACCTGGCCAAATGAGATGAAAAACTAAATGACTAATTTGCTTAAGTATCTATACACAGAGCTCCTAAATTTCTCAGGTTACTTTAAGAGGAAAATTTTATCACGACCATCAGGATCACAGCAGTACCAAGACTGTCAAAGAAAGGACTGGTATCATACCCTAGGATGCTGAAATGCAGGCTACAATCTGCAATTCCACCTAAGTATTCAGAAGTGTAAAGGTATGAGTGAACTTAGGCTGTTTTATCTAAGATCCTTATTGGTAAAAAATTTACATATAAAAGTCTAGAATAAAAACAGGAGACAGAGTTCAAAAGACACATTGAAACAATACATAGTTCCTGGCCACTTGTGATCTAACAATCCTGTGAATACATTTGGTTTCAGTGAAATTGATTAATATTTATTTGTGATTCTCCAAAGCAGTACTTATGGAAACTTCAATAGCTCAACATAACAATAAATGGTACAGCAACAGAGGTTTATCAAGAAATTTTGGCTGTGTTACTAGTTTATAATCATCCAAAATCATTTGATTCTCAATGATTCTCTTAAAATAAAAGTCTAGACTTGCCATGGTAATCTCTTGTGAGGCAGAATAAAGTGTACTGGCAAAAAGCTTGTCCAGGTAGCAAATCTACTGGCAGACCTAGCTAGGAAATCTACTGAGAAACAAAACAAAACAAACAATAAACCAAAACAAATGACAACAACAACAACAACAACAAAACAAGTCTTGTTAATACAAGTTATGACTTTCAGAATTTCATCAGCCTTTTCATAATGCTTTGTGAGGTTCACTTATTCAGATAATCCTGGGCCAAAAAAAAAACCTGAGTCCCTAGGACTGCAATTTTAGATGTACTGGGGGCTAGACATCTAAATACTGGGGTTTTACAGCTAAGAGGCCGTGTCATTTCCCAGAACAACTACCAAGTCCCTTGATAGCCCCTTGCTTACAGATGTTGATAGAAATACTCTCAAGTGTTTGGGCACATACATTCACTGGTACTTAGCCACTTATTTTCCACTCAAGAAGACTATTTTCAGAAATCCATAAGCATCTATATGTATGTGTTTAGATTCCTTTATACATAGCTTCTTATTAGTAGGTCAGTAATTAAGTAAGAAGCTTCTTGAGCTAAATCCTAAAGTGACTTCAAAACAGAGCTGTATATCAGGGAGTGAGAACAGAAGAGACGTGATGATGTGAGAGTGCTGACAAGCAAGCCCCTGGCAAACCACAATATGGTCAGGCAACAAAGGGCAGGAATGTATAGAAATAGATGGACTGGTGCCATGGGATGGAGCAGTGGAAGACTGGGATAGCTGTTACATGCAGAAAGCCCTCCTGAGGTTCTGCTTCTGGTACCTGCACCAGCTTGATCGGGCTGTGGGTGTAGGCATGCTGAACTTGGTGAGCAGGGTGTTGGAGCAACAGCTTCAGCGCCTCCACCTATGTCATGCCCCATTGCTGCTGCTGCTGCAGGGTGGTAGTGTTACAAGAGGAACAGCTGATAGATCCATTTCTCATTTTCCATGTCTGGATTATCTAATTTGTGGGTAAATTGTACCCAGGGCAAAGAGCCAGCTTGGACCTGGCAGGACATCGCTCCAACGCGGTGGTGTGTGAACACAACTCTGTTTCTTCCAGAAAGTCTGCAGTGGTGCAGCCTTGTCCATTTGAGCTCTGCTCAGGGCTCAGTGTAAGGGATGCTGCTGGTGGGCTGGCATGTTTCTGCATCGCTACCTATGAGCTAACCCGGCATATCCTGGAAATGAGCATCCCAGGAACCACAGTGCAGAAACACTGAGTGGGCAGAAGAAGAAAAACTCCCTAAGTTTGTCATTATCCAGGGTATTCAGCCTCTCATTATTGTGTGTAATGGAGAGCTGATGAGTATCAAAACAAAACAGTGCAGAGGCCACAGGCTGGCTCTTTTTATCACAACACTTCCGAGCACTGCCGCCCGCTCTCTTTCCTGACAGAAGTAACTCCCAGCCACCCAAGAGCTGTCAACACAGAGTACGGGAGAAAGAGGTGAACCTCGTTGTGGGGCTCCACTTTGGTACCAGGATTTGCACAGGAGAAAAGCTGCTCACAGAAGAGGTGACTGTGCAGTCAGGAAGCCCTTCGTTTGAAGACAGTAAGTGTTGAACACTTATATGTCTAAGGGGTGTAAAAAGGCTCGGTGTCTATGCATGTTTGGGCCTCCTGCCATCACTTCTAATCAGAGGCCTCCACTGGAGTTTGCTGTTAACTGGTAGCAATGTTTGTGGTGGAAGCTCTTGAGTTTTACTATACTGTTTTTTTTTTATTATTATTATTATTTATTCAATTAAAGCAGGATTTCAGGGGATATAGACTTTAGTACTGCATGGCATACATATATAGACACTGACACATACATATGTATACTTACATGCCTAGTAAGTAAGGATGAGGCATATCACCGCCTCACTTCCCCACAGAAGCAACTTAGTGACTCCCTTCAGTAAAACATTTAACCAAAAACACTGCTCTGTTCCTCCTCAAGGACACGTGGCATGGCTTTGTTTCCACTGTAATATGAGGCCTGAAAGAAAAGGACGTTAGATCTCTGACTTGTCCTCTGAAAGCCTTAATGAAGCAGCTGATGAACAAGTGAGTCTAAATACTTTGGTTTCAAAGAGGGTTTGAGGATGTTCTTCATTTGTGAGGAAAATTTAGTGACCACACTGAGTGATGATCTACTCAGAGATTACCAACACACCAGAAGATAAAACAGAAGACAGAGATGATATGATGTGTGCAGGTGATGCTGTCAGGGAAGGAGGACACAACTTGGCTGAGACTTGGGAGGGAGGTTTAGTGTTTTCCGACAGTTGTCTGGAGCAGGAAGACCAGACACTTGCTAGTGAATCCTAGTCATGGGCCCTTGAAGTCTTCATTTTGAGATCTTTGGTCATGCAGAATTTTTAAGGTATATAATTTTTGTTTAAAAGTCATTGCTGGAATAACTTAAAATCTAACTGCCCTGAAGGGAAGGCCACTTCACTTAGTCAAAGCCTCCTTACAAGTCTAACTTCAACATTTTTTAGTGAAGCTTTTGATTATAATACAGCTTGTGGGTTTATATGTTTCAGACGACACAGAAATGTAATGTCTCTTGTGTCTCTCATCCTCTGCAGAGATGTATAGTAAATGGAAGAGGGAAAACCTCACCTATTTGGAAATGGCAAATAAATTCACCTGTTCTGGTTCTGATTCTCACCAATTGATATGTCCCTGTGCCAAGGCATGTAACAACTTGACTATACATCACACCATGCTTTTTTCACGGAATCACGTCACACAGTTTTCTCTCTGCCTGGCCTCATGCTGTTCTGAAGGTCTGTGCCTGCCTGGAGATGCCTCCTGAAAACAGGGTCCCCCTTTTCTGTCTCAGCCTCACACTGCAAGGTAGTTGGCCCAACACAGGCGGTTTGTCACTGGAAACCTTTCAAAAGGTCACCCTGTGGCCCCAGGTACTGGGACAGACCAAATTCAACTGGGAAATTTTTAGTGGGAAGGCAGAGAATCCAGCACACATGGGGCTTCTTGTGGGCCCAGAGACTGTGCTGATTTTATGACATGGGGCTGTGGGCCACCCTCCTAAAACCATGGGGTCATTTAGTCTCCTGACTGCAGGTGGGAAATGTAGAAAGAACCAGAGTGCTCCAAGGCTGGGGTCACTGGACTGTGACATTGCACAAAAACTGTTGAAGGCACCTCCTCAATGGATGATGGCAGGCTAAGCAAGCTCTATGAAGTCCTTGCTTCGCATTTAAGGATGGAAAGAACAGACACGTTAAATGATTTCTGCAAGACCGCATGTAGCTGTGACACACTTAATCCCATCCAAGTGCTAAAATAGTAAGGAGCATATTTTCTGCTCTTAAACAATTAAGTCTTGTCAAGCAAACACTACTGCAGGAACCATGGAGCAGACAGTTCTCCACATTACAGCATCCCAAGGTGTCCTGCACAGCCTGGCAGCCCTGCTCGCTGCAAGGGCAGCGTGGCAGTACATGGTAGCGCTGAGATCCCAACAAGTGACAGGGGAGTTCAACATCTGCAGCACTGCTGTGTTCCTGAAACTCTGTGAAATGAAATATTAATTTCCATGCTATTGCGCTTAAGTTAATCTGTGCTTAACATTCATATCTATATGAAGAAATCAAGGCACAAGTGTGCAGTAGAAAGTTAGAAGTGTAATTGGAGTGGCAAGGCAAACAGGGGGTTAACATTGTTTGGCTCTAGCTGTTTAAAGCACTTACATCTAAATTGACCTCAGGTAAATAAAATAACCAATGTCCTGGAAGGCTTATATAAAATACACTGATGTGTTTGTCTTGTGTTTCAGAAAGGTACGGAGGGTGAATTATGTATGCTGGATCTGTTGCCAGCATCAGAAACTTTTTAAAATAATTAGAGCAACTGGGTAGCCAGGCATCTGTTTTTTCTTTTTATGAATGGGGAGACCTCATGGGCCAAATGAATGCATAATGTTGGCGTGCCTGGCTTAAATGGATGGATACCAATCTCACACAATGTAAATTTGTCCCAGTGGGTGTTTCTCAATGAAAATGGCAATGTTCATCTTTTCTGAGACTACAGAGAAACTGAGCCCTTTCAGTAAGCCCCAAGCCAAAGGTTCTGTTTGGGTATGCCAGGAAGCAACGTTCACATGAGAAATGACAACTCCCCTGCCTTGGGTCCCCTGCAGCATGCACACCAGAAATGGGACATGCCTAGGAGCCTGTTGTCCCAACAAGGAAAGCTTAAAAATGGGGGTTCATGGCAGGAAATGGGAAATGGACCCTTGTCTGATACTGATATGTGCATGACTTGAGCATCATTTGGGTGGTGAGGCACTGGAACCGGTTGCCCAGAGAAGCTGTGGATGCCTGGAAGTGTTCAAGGTCAGGCTGGATGGGGCTTTGGGCAGCCTGGTCTGGTGGGAGGTGTCCCTGCCCATGGCAGGGGAGTTGGAACTGGGTGGTCTTTGAGGCTTCTTCCAACCCAAACCATTCTATGATTCTGTGATTTCCAATTTCACATTAACCATTTTTACCACCATGGATTTCAATCTTTTTTTTTATTATTATTTATTTATTTTTTATTTTTTTTATTTTTTTTATTTTAAGTTCTGGTCAGTCACTATGAAAACTTTTGACCTCATCTGCCTCTATAATAACCAAAAGGTGTAATGAAAAGTGAACTTGGGCTTGGACAGAGAGTATAATAAGGTGTTTGAGCAATCCCAGAAGTAACTACTAGCTGTGAATAGTGTTTGTGTTATTTTGAGAGAGATTTAATGTGCAGTGCATTAGCTATGGGCATACAGACAGTAACAGTTGGGACCAACAAGTCAGCTGGGTTTACTTAGATCTTGGGCTGTAGCAGAAATAAACAATATTCATATATTGTTTTCCTTTAATTATCTCAAGATCTTTCTCTGTAGGAAAAAAGGAAAACAGCCAGAGGATACAAATGAGATACAACAGAGAGCCATCGTGGGCACCAAAAAATCTTCATTATTTTACCATGGAGCTGAATGTTTCCCCACCTTCTGTCCTCTATAATGGCAGATTTAGAACAGAGGTGGCCACAAATGCCATGCTGAAACATAGCTAAAGTGATCGGTAAATACCAATGAGAGAACAGTGTCCAACACTTCTGCGGTCATCACATCACATAATGATGATGATTGCCATTGAATCTGAAGTGGGGGGGGGGGGGGCACTTTAAAAGCTGTTACAGTGTGGAGATGTTCTGTGATGCTTGCATCTCACTAGCCTGCTATCAGAAACCAAGCAGTCACCACAATGGAATTCCATTTTAAGGATTGTTTTTTTGGCAGAGCTTCCAGCTATCTCAAACAAAAATGTGTAGTGACTGAACAGACCTGGGTCTGTAGGAAGTCTAGCATATGGATTTTGTTCATCCCGAATCCAGTGTAGGTGGGGATTGAGTCTTCCCAGAGTAAGTGGGATATATTTTATAGCTGTACAACCACATATAAAAAGTGATTCATTGGCACAAAGGTCCTTGTATAAGGAGTAAAGTCCTCTATTTAGGAGAGTGCTCTTCGTTGATAAGATGTTTCAGCAGTGCCGAATTAAGCGCTGGAGCCTTCAGGTGAGGATGACAGCTCTCAGGAAACACAAATGTCTTTTTCAGTGTGTTTTCCCTATCTAAGTGCTTTCAGTGTGAGCCATGTGCTATCACTGCCACTGTTAATTCAGTTTGCCAAGAATGCCAGGTCTCACTCTGGATCACGGTGCCCTTGGCAGTAAAGCTCAACTATTCACTGCAAATCGGGCCTGGAAAATGTAAACCCAGTAACAGTCTTCTGTCTGTTCTTCCTGACTGTTTTCCCGATGTGTTTTCTGTTTACGCTCTGTAGGGCATCAGGTGTCAGAGCAAGTAGGTGATGCCAGTAAAAGCCACTTCACAGTAGAGAGCTCGTGGCTGCCTCCCAGAAACTGAATGCACCCCCTCTGTGGTGCCCTTAACCTTGTCTTCTCCAGCTTTGGCTCTTGGCACTGAAGACTGTTCAAAATGCAGGTTTTTTCTGGAGGCAGCATGCAGAAATCATAGTGCTGCTCTGGCAAGCAGAAGTGTCCAAACATGCAGAAGGGCCAGAACTGCCAGTGTGTTTAATGGGTGGATTAATGTATTTTCTTTGCTGGTATGCATCTTTCAAAACGGGTATTTGCCAGAGTTCATGAAAAGCCCCTCTGCACGCAGGTCCTGTGCAAAGGCTTGCTGTGTAAGGGCTGAAATCAAATCGCTCTCTCCCAGTCTTATGGTAGTGGCTTGGTTCCGACCAAGGTCTCCCAGCCTCCAAAGCCTGCTGGGCTTGTGGAGGTCCATTTGCCTTCAGGGATGCAAAATTTCCAGGATGGACTCAGCTGGCAGATAGTGGCATGGGGGGGGGGGGGGGGGGGGGGGGGGGGGGTGAGAGTTGTGGGGGGGGGGGGGGCAGTAGGGGGTTCAGAGACCA
>NC_048895.1:17419747-17441221 GCF_011077185.1 Oxyura jamaicensis
GGGGTGAGGGGTCATGCTCATATTCTTGAGTGGGAATGTGGGGAGACATCAGCCTGAGGGCAACAGGGTGTCCCCTCATGTCCTGTGTAGTGCTGCACCCATATAAACCTCTTGTGTGGATCCAGGTGCTGGCAGCACCTTCCTCAGGGAATGGTATGCATTGTGGACACAGACTGTTCTGCGTTTCAGCAAGGTACAACTCAGCTGGGAAGCAAAGAGCAGAGCTTGCAGGGTTCCAGCACTGGGGGAGAGGAAGAAGGCAATGGGGAAATGGGATGGGAAAATACGGTCCTGCTGGAGGGATGGGGCAGGGGGAGGATGCTGGGGGGTTAAGCAGTGGTGAGTCCCTGTGATGTGGATAAAAGGGGGGTTTGGAGGGATGCAAGGGCTACCTTGGGCACACAGAACCCAGTAAGGTACCCAATAAGGCTGCCTCCAAGGTACCCATTACCCTGTTGTCCACCCAGGGCAGCAGAGCCAGGCAGCAGCTCTGGCAGCCCTGGTGGGGCTGAAGGCAGGAAACACAACCCCCTTCCCCATGCCCTGGATATTTGCTACTAAATTTTTTTTGCAACGTGTGCAAAAAGGACAGTTATGGGGAGTGCTGACTCTAAAGGGGTGAAGAACTGTTGTGACCTTTTTTGTTGCTCATCTATATATGCAGGCCATTGAATTTCTCCTGCCTGTAAATGCACAAGTCCTTATTCCTTACTTCCTAATGACCAGGGTGATGGGAAAGTGATAAAAAATGTTTGCTACCCACTGTGTGCACAAAGGGAGCACACAGAATAATGGGCTGTTCACCTTCCCACAGCTGGTCTCCTTCAGCACACGGTCTCAGTCAACTGCTCGGTACATTAGCCTGGTGTTACTAAACAACCTCCCCTTTTCTATCACTTTAGCTAAACATCAAGTTGTTTGGGACATTTCCAGCTGCACAGGGCAGTGGGGGGTACCCTACGGGACAAAGGATGTAGACACAAGTTTCTGCAGTGTGCTAGTCTGCATCCATACCTTCGGAGTCAGAAATTTTTCATGATTCATTTCAACTTAAAAAAGCAGAAAACAGTATGTATAAATATCATGCCATGCTGTAGCAATTCAGTTAATTACAAACTCAGTATTGTAGAAATAGAATCACAAAGTAGAGCCATCTCTACTTCTATAATGCCCTTAAGGGCTGCAGAAAGATCCAATGAAATTTTAAATCCTTCTTTGAAATCAATCCTTGAGAAGAAAGGATGCTCTTCTCTTATATATAAGAAAAAAAAAGTGAACATTCAAATCTTATTAGAAAAACAAATCTCTCTGAATAAGCTCTATCCTCTGTTTCCTGCCACCAGTGCCAAAACTATATATTACAGGGTAAGCTCTGCATTTTGATCCCCAAATTAAGTAAATTACTTCTAATAAATTGCTTTGTCACAAGCACAGTTAAGCTGGAAATACTGCATGCATTCTTATAATTGCCAGCATTAAATTTCCATGAGAATTGCAAAAGGAAAAACTCTGCATTTTGAGCTTTCTAACTCCTTTGTGTATTTTATACTATGGAAAATACTGTCAGCGCTTTCAAACATTAATAACCAGCATTTTCCACCTTAGGTTCTCAAAGCTCTTTGCAAAGAAAGGCAAACAATGAAAGAATATGAAAAAGGCTTTTGGGAGAGAGAAAATTAAATTACACTTATGCTCTTATGAAGTATCAGAGGACAAGAAAGGCTAACAGCTTTTGCAGAAAAGAAGGCTGAGAAGCACAGAGCTTACAGAACAGAGCTAGGAAGGGCCTTTGGGTTACTGAAGATGCAGATGGTGCCAGGTATCTGTGAAGAACCCAGGCACGTATCTCCCAAGGATTGCTCCACGCTGCCATCCCCCCCAACCAGCCCCAGCTGGGCCAGCCCAGCCCTCTCCTCCCCTCACCTTGGATAAAACTGGTGGAGGAGGGCCCTGTTCTGGTTTCTTCTGGTTGTTGGGGGCCCCTTCCCCAGGAAGCTCAGTAGGTAACTTTGGAACCTGGTGGTATCTGGGAGAAGAGGTAAGGATGTATGAATAAGTTGTGTTTTTCAATCCAGCAATGAAAAATGAAAATGTGGACAGATTCTAGGTTTCACAGCTCAGTGAAGGGTGCCTGTGGTCTTCACAGCTCACAGAGAGGTTTGGGGCTCTGCAAATAGGTGCTGCAAAGACAAGTGTGAGGGGAAAAGAAGATGCTCAGGACCAGAAAAAAATGGAAGTGTTTCACACTGCTGCACCCACAGCTCTGCAACACCACCCTGCATGATCAGGTGAGTGCTTGGACTGCAGGTTGCAAAATGCTGATGGCTTCTGCTGCATCCTGCTAGGAGGCTGGGTGTCCCACCGAGAGGGTCAGAGAATAGTTAAGCTCAGAGGAAAGCTATCTGCCATATTAATTTTGCTGAGTTATAGCTGCAGCCATACCTTGGTGTGTCCAGACCCCAGTTCAGTTTTTGCATTTCCTATGACAGTTCACAGAAGTAGAGCTGTGCAAAGGTGGTATAAAATCTCCATAGTGAATTTGTTGTGGGTTCTTATGTTCTGGTGATGGTTTTTTGTGTGAGTCCCTCACCATGAAGGGAGAAGATGTTTATGATCGGTGAGAAATGTGGATCGCATGTTGTGCACGTGTAATGTAAGTACATGGAGAACAGAAGAGACAGTCCTGATTCATACTAGTGTCAGAGAAGGAGGTGCTAGGCCTGTGGAGCTCTGTTAAACGGTGTGCTCCCCTCCCTTAATAAAGGACAAACAGCTGTGTCAGCTGTGATGTTAAATATTATGCGCTATCCTGCGTTATAGCTCACTAAGTGCTTTGGCTGCTTGCTCTGGTTCGGTGGGGTGGTAGAGCTACTGTTGACAGTGTGCTAACAACCCCAACGAGCTGTAAATATTCACTACTGAGGCCACTGGTGCATCGTGCAGTGGTTCTGTACTCTGCCCCAGCTGTGTTTGCTGAATGCCCCTTTCACTGCCTCCTCAATACACAGGATTTCTGCCAGAGAGCTGTATTTGCTACGGATTGGGATAGTCTGTATATATACTTTGCATTACTACTTAAAGGAGTTCAGATGCCCAAATCTCAGTTTCTCTTCTTTGTGCCACTGTATGGCAAAGCCTGTAAATAAACCTGCAAGTGCTGACTATTTCCATCCAGCTGTTCTTGTCTAACTAAGCAGACAGTGATTTTAGGAGGGGACAATTACATCTTAAAGCTGTTCCTGCTCTGAAGTGAATTTCCTTGGTCTTCACAAAACAAATGCTTCATAGCCCAGTCTAGTCTTCATAGGTCAGGTAAAATACAAAATCCAATCTTTAATAAAATTCAGGAAATTTAACTGTAACTTCCTGGCCCTGATGGTGGAGCTCTGGTATGAGCCCTCTCTCTGGCTACTTCTCCAGAGTATGTCTGGTATCAAACGGAGATTGCACTGGCAATTTGAGAATGTATGCTGTTCTCAAATGACAACGTGATGTCATCTAATGACACCATTTTACTAATTGTCTTCCTGAGAAAAAGCATTATGGGGGAAGTGATCCATTTCTGATGAAAGAAAGAGACTTGAAATTTTCCTCTGTACTAATTCATCACTTTCTTTTTGTTCTGGGAAGTACATTATTTCACCTCTCTGCAGGGAACCTCTTCAAGACAGATGCAGTAAAAATTCTATTGTGAGGAAGGACATCCAATTCTGTACAATATAGGCTTTCTGTTTTCTTTGTTTCTTTCAATAAGTGAATGCATATCATCACCTAGTAAAAAGCTGCCTTATAAGAATGAGGAAGAAAATTAAAATAGGTACTGATTTCATATAGATAGGATTAATTTGCAGTAAGTGTTTGTTTTTAGGCTGTTCTGCTTCTTTTTACATCTAGGATGGAAAAGGGAATCAGTGCATCTCTATATGTGTGTGTATCAAAAGGGAATCGGTGTAATCAATAACCTTATTCTGTGGTGCCTAGACACTTGGTCTTGGTGTCCTCTTGACTCTATACTGTTCACTTGCTCTGTGAGTTGGCCTCATCTTGAGATGCTGTGGATGAAGTCTTTGCTAGTTAAAATAAATCATTTTGCTGTTGCTTGTAAGGGAGTAAGATTTCTGTCCCAAATCTCTAGGATTAAAAGGGATGACCTTTTCTGCCCCTTCTCCAAGTGACAGACATAAACACAGGTAAGAAGGAAGAAGAAGAGGAGGTGTTTTCCTTTGTTGTCCTCTGTTTCTCCTTCCCTGTACACTGTGGGGAAGGATGCAGGCATGATCCTGGTTGCTTGGGTCTGGTAGGAGTGAGTGTTGCCACTGGGGAAGATCGTGTGTTTTGGTCAGTGCCTCAGCAGCTGATCCTACAGGCACAGTTGTGTTTCAAAACTGCTGTGACCATGAACATAACAGCTGTGTCATTATGCAAGGCTTGGGGGATTTGACCCTGGATTTGCAAGGGATAATGTTTGTGATGGCTCTTTCTGGAGGGAAGCAGAGGTGGTGGGGTTTGCTTCTTAATCACAAGGTTTTACACAGTGAAGGTCAGGACTATGCTGGTGGTGTAAGGAATGTGAGCTGAAGCCCTGAATTTTCAACACTGCAGGGGTAGAGGAATTCTCTGTCTGATATTTAGGGATTTCTGCAGCTGAATGTCATTATTGACTACAACATTTCAAATGAATAGCCCTACACAGATATTGCGCTGCTGCATTGTGAATAATTGTGAACACTCCCCAATCTTTCTTCCTGCCTCCCCCCCCCCTCAGCCAAAGCACAAACACTCATTTCAGGGCTAAAGATACTCTTCAATCACTTCTGACATTTCTTTGTTGCTGCCTAATGAAGGCTTGTTTGATGGGCTATGTAGAAGGGTTATATAAGCACTCGCAGAGGCTTTGTTGTAGGATCACAAGTGGGCATCAGTTGCAAATGTTAGCATTTTTCTCTGGAGTTTCTTTAATCACAAGCCTGAATGCCTGCATGGTGCAGGGGACTGTGTCCCCCCTGTCTGGGCTTTTGGAGTCCTGGTGAAATGTCATGGTGCAGAGGACTGTGGGGCTCAAACAGCAGCCATACTGCTGTCCTTGCCATGCTGACAAGGGGCCTCTGTGTGTTGCTGTCTGGGGGGAGATGGCACATGAGGGACATGCCAGCTGTGCCTCTCAGCTTTCCCAAGCCTTTCCAAGCACTCTTACAGCCTGCTACTTTCTGTAATTGCTTTATTTGCTTTTTAAGTTTGTTGCTGAGCAAGTGTGTTGGGCCCATGCTTGGCCTCATTGTTGGTCCGTGTGGGTCCGTTCTCCTGTCCTCCATTTGCGGCCTGGGCTTGCGCAGGGGTTTACACGCCAACAGGGGTGAGCTGGATGTCCTGTGGGGGAGTCCGGAAAAGCTTGTCATGCTGTATTGCCCTGTAGGCTTGGTGGCAGGGTGCTTCTGCCCTGTGAAGAAGTGGGTTGGCCACCAGGTAACAGAGGAGAAGCTAAGCCTGCTGTTGTGGATAAGTAGAGGAAACCATGTCAACACTGTTAATGACTGCAACTGTCCAGACTACAGCTAGTTTTCACTCTAGAAGATCTTAGAGCTTCACTCTTAGACCATAAGAATGAATGCTTTGCTTTGCCTTAACTCCCAGTGGCCCTCAAGCTGTAGGGAGATATGGGTCTCATCTCTGGAGCTGGAAATTAAACTTTAAAATTACTGAACTGGTCGTTAGCCTGGGATGATTTTGTCTGAAATAACACTTGTAAATGCTTCTGTACTTGGGTACCTTTCAGTGAATGAAGCTGAGCATTGTGTCATCAGGTAATATGGTGTTAACCCAGTACAAGGTAAAGACAATTTTTCACTCCCTTTAAATCCACATATAGGCCATGTGCTATCCCAACAATTGCCTAGCTTTTTCTTGGAGAAGTTAGCTTTGCTCATTTCATGCAGAAGTTTCCCTCTGTTGTAAGAAGTGCTGTAAATTAACTTTGTTTCTCTTACCCTTCTGTATGAAGAGAGTATGATATGAATCCATTTAAAATTTATCTCTGGTCTATGGCAAGGCTTTCCCAGGTCACATCATCAAGACCTGCTTGCTCATTTATTCTGCCAAACATTATTCTTGACTTCAGGCTTCCTTTTGCAAATATTGTGGTGAATGTGACCCACAGGCCCTACTGCTCGAGTAGCTCGCACTGACCTTGCACTGGACCCAGCAGATGTGTCTCCAGCCATGTACACCATCCATGGTCACTTGGACTTTGCTCAAGCAGCAGCTCCTCGCAGTGGTCAGGCTGGCTGGTATGCAGCGTCAAAGGCTACCAGAGGCTTCTGAATATCAGCAAGGGAGAGGTAGCATTGCAGTGATCTCTGTGAGTCCTTCCACTCCTGTTTTACTAGGATACACAGCATTTAATTATGTAATAGTATGTGTTTGTTATCCCTGAAGGGCTTTTGTCGCATTCAATGAGTGTTAAAGATGATGATTATTGGCATGGACAGCTGGTAGACAGTATTCAGTGTGTGTCCCTGATTTTTTTCCTATTGGCAATAGGATTATTATCTTCCATGTAGTAACTCTCTGATGTGTTGTTATTGTAGTACTATTTGGACATTCTTTGAAACTTGACTTTATTCTTGTACTTCTTCTGCAGATCAAGTAGCAGCGGGGGCCGGGGGCCCCCCCACCCCAACCCAGTGGAGGGCTGGTGTGAAGTCCTCACACAGACGCATCTGACCCTGCAGGCACCTTCACTTTGGTCTGCAGAAGTTCCTGAAGTTTTTGCAGAAGTATTTTGCATTTGCTGATGCACTGAATAGGTTCAGACTTAGGTCTTTGGCAATTTGAGAAGTAAGCAGAGGGACAGACACAGCATTGCAAGAGAACCTGATTTGCTAGGCTGGCTTATAAATAGTGCTTAACTGTCCAGATAGTTCAAAATACTGACATGGTAGCATTACCACCTTTTTCATTATTGCCCAGAGGTGAGAGCATTCACTGGGGCAGCAGAAAAAAGCTCTAGTACAGCCCTACCCTTGGGAAAGGATTTTTCTCTCTTCTTCCTGTGAAAAGTGCCAACCGTAGGATGTGCTTGGATTGGTCCACCTTGTATCTACCTTATCTTGTTAGTCCTCACAGCAAAGAATAAAGTATTTATAGGTGTGGAGAGAAACCCTGCAAAGGTGTGCCTGAGTAGTTCACAATGTAGTAAAGTCATGGTCTTAGAGGTCTAGGGAGACTTGACCAGACTTGATCTCTGCTACCAGAAATGCTTTACATGAGTCATTAGATTAAAAAGGCATCAATAGCACTGAGAACAGGGACCAGTATGCAGTATACTGTCCTATTTCCTCTAGCTACATGTTCAGGTTATTCATGTTACCATTAGAAATGTCAAAGCTATGAAGAAATGCTGCTATGTATTTCAATGTGTTGACACCCAAAGGAATTTTCAGCTTGGCAAAAATGTCAGCAGGGAAAATGTGCACCCAAAAGGTTTTCTTGGCATAAATGAACAGATTATAGCTTTATCATATGTTTTTTTCTTCAATCAGAAGCAGCTATTTTTAAGTGTGGAAATTGAACATAACTTCTGCTTAACTTTATTGCTTGAAGTACGTAGCCCAAATAAAACGGTTGTGTCAGTAACATGGATACTGGTAATCCATCTGGAAGGCCAAGTTGTATGTACAAACCTTAATAACTGCAATGATTGTGGCGTAATGGCTATGTTGGTTATTATGAATAATATAGATAAGAAATATTCAAGTAAGATCTGACAAGATATTGATGCACATGTAAATACATTAATTGGGTAGCGATTAAGAATTCACCTGCTCAATTGTATTACTGCTAATCAAAATAGGGAATGCTTGGAAATCAATATGTAGGGTAGTTAAAGGCATATTTAAAAGGTGGCTCAAGTGTTTAAAGATTTTTGTAGTGACTTATTATGCTGAAGCATGTCATTTTTGCCAGAGTGCTTTAGTGATGCCAACAGGGCTGTGAGTACAGAAATGGATAACAAACAGCAAGGTTTGCTGGCTGCATTCATTGCATCTAGCAGTAAAAGAGAGCTAACATATGTCTCAGATCCTGCTGGAACAAGCCAGCAAATGCTGACAGCATCCTTTGGAAATGGTAGGATTGCTTGTCCTACCACGTTCAATTACAAATTTCACAGTAGTACCCAGTGTTGAATAAGAGATACAGAAGGAGCCTACATGCCAGAGCTTCTATGCCAAAGGGAGGAAGATCTGAACACATTTCTCCTACAGCAGGCCAAGATATTCCTGACCATTTGGCTGCTAGCAATAGTCATGGGATTTCATTTGTGCGGACTGGCACTAGAGCATTCAATCTAAAGCACGTTTTAAAAGGACCCTGCTAGAGGCAGTGTAAGACCTGGGTCCTGTGCACAGGCCCATGCTGCCTGCCTGCTGTTACGCCTTCACACAAGGTGATGTGGCAGCACTAGGATGGGATGTCCTCTCTCATGGAGATGTGACATCTGTCTCCACCTTTGACATACCGCCTGCTTTTAGCATGAGAAAATGTAAAAACATAGTATTTCAAAACAGACAGCTTGTAAGCAGGCAGTCCTTTGCTTCAGCCAGGGATGTGGGAACCTCCCTTCTCAGACCATCTCAGACAGAGCATTCAAAGCCACAGTGTCCCAGGACAGCATCCTTATCACCAGTGTATTGCTCATGGTAACAGCCCTCTTGCATTTCTCTGATAAAACTCAGCCACTGCAAAAGTAAATTGAATGTTTGGGGAACAGCAATGTTGAGGGAGGGATAATTTGGCTCTAGGCCTTCTTATGCCATTTACACTGTACTTCATTGCTGCTGAGTGAAAAAAAATAGGATGGAGCGTAGGATTCCCTCATCTACCTTCAGCAGACCTAGGTTGTCTTCCCTAGCTGATGCTCTCAAGCAACTCAGCTCTTTGCTGCTCCCTGGCCAGAGGCGTGGGCTTGGCAGGCAGAGCAGCCTCCTGTGGAGGCAGAAGCAGGGGCCAGCCTCATCCAGGCAAGTGTGGGACCAGAGACAAAGGGAGGAAATGCAGAACAGGAAAGCAGGATGGAGGCAAAGTGTTCTGCAAATTGATCTGCACACTTGAAAACCTGAAGTGCCCATCTGGATGCCTACCTGGGCAGCCTGCTCTAAGGAACCTGCTTTGGCAGGGGGCTTGGACCTGATGATCTTTCGAGGTCCCTTCCAACCCATTCATTTCTGTGATTCTGTGATCCTCTTACCTGCACTTGAGCAGTAACGGGTTCTGCATTTTTTTATTTATTTTTTTTTTTTTTTTTGTCTTCAGGTACTTGCAGGTGCCTTGCGTGTAGCTACAGGATGCTGTTGCTTTAGGGCTGGAGGCCTAAGAACAGGAGGAACTTCAGTGACAAATGTGCTAGTGCTGTTACTGGGCCCGGAGCACAGGTTGGTGCCTGCAAAGGCATCCATCCTCTTTTCCCCCTGAGTAACCTGTAAAACCAGATGTTCTGCTTTACAGACATTTAGTCTCATGGTACTACCCTGTATCCACAAAGCACTGTAGCCTTAGGCATGGCAGGAGGGAGGTGTGTGCTGTCCAGTCACAGCTTTTGCTGCATTAGTTGTTTTCAGTTGTGTCTCAGCAGGTGTGCGTCCTTCAGCTGCTGGCCTCTTGCTCCTCTGCTTCTCTCCCTCTTATGTTTGACTCTGTTCTGTTCCTGTTCTGGTTCATTTTAACTACTCCCTCATCTACATATCACTGCTGTGTACATGTGCAATAGCATATGAACTAGCAGAGGTTTTGGCTGGCATGCTGATGGTGTGGGAGGGGGCACAGACTCCTGGAAAAGGCCTTGTCGCTCCGCCATCCCCCTTGCCATTTTCACATCTTTCTGCAAAGTCTGGACCCCACAGATCAACAGCATTGTTACAGTGCAGTGGGGCAAGTACTTTCCCTAGATATCTGTCAGTTAGTATAATGTGAATTAAGTGCTAGCCTGGCATCGAGCTGCAGTTGATGGGGATGCATGGCATGCCTCCCTGCAGGGACATCTGGGTGTGTGCAGCAGTGGCGAGGGCCAGTCCAGTGGTGCTGCTAAGGTGGGTTTTGGGTTAGGCCTAGAAGCTTTCAAAGCTGCATAGCAGCTTTGGCTAGCCCAGCCTGGCTTCATCCAGCTGGGACAGGGTTTGGCCCTAAAAGGCTTCATCTGTTTCGGCAGTTACAGCATGTGCTTTTATCTGGAAGTCAACAGTTTACTTATTTGCTTTTAATTATTTATGGTAATGAAATAGCATCCATGTTTCAATTTTCCACAAAGACGAATATTCTTGTAGTTCAGATCTGTAGCCATGAAAGAAAACAGTTCCTGACTGTTGCTTATAATGTTTGTTTTTTAACTTCAAAACGCAGGTGATTTTCTCAAAACAAATAGAGTAATGGAGGAAATGAAGGTGGGCTCTCTTTGCTTTTCCAAATGTGTTTCTTGGTAAAGTTACAAACTTCTGCAGAACAACTGCATTTTAGCATACCTGGATGGTGAAAGATTCCACAAAGTCATAAATACCAGTGAGGCTAGCGACAAATGGTTTTGTTCCCTTCCACACCCCTTGCTTAGCATGTAAACGTCACTAAATAAACCCCCAAAATTTCCAGGGCTAATGCATAGCAATTAACTGTGTACTCAGAGACTTCCATAAAAATGTGTAAAATGGAGAATTAGGACCATATGCCTCCTCACTTCCATTTTGAAAAATAAACTTGATGGAGTAATTGGATATTATAGTATGATAGCCTCGCTGCTGATTTAATCCTATAATTTTGCTATTTAAATCACTTAGTTGCATTTATCTAAAAGTTGTTTGTCTGTTTTAAACCAATAGGCAGCTACAAAAATTTTATTTAGAGCAGTGAAGTGTTGGATGCCATACATTGGCAATATTCTTGCAGGCTTAATGTCATTGGTTTTGTTGCCTGCATGGCATCTCTTGCTCTACCTTAATAGCCATGTAGAAAAACAATCAAACTGGAGGCACATCAGGAAAATTAAAGCCAGCTTTTTGGCTTTAATGAATGGGCACACTACAGCCAGGCTCTCGTTGCTGGGAAAGTCAGGAAAGATTGAAATAATTCTGCAAACAAACAAGGAAAAAATATAAAGCCACTGTTGAGCCTACAGTGACTACAAAATGCCAAGATCTACAGTTCTTAGGACTTACATAGACATAGAGTTGGGCACAGGTAATAAGACTTATGCTCATGTGTGCATGGTGGATCCATCTCTGTGCCCCCAAGGAGCAAGCATTTTTGCCTAAAATCTAGCAGCCACTGGAGCAGCAGATCCACAGCTATCTCAGAAGGGCCCTTTCTATGGCCAGGGGCTGTGTAGCACCACAGAGCTAAAGAGATCCTCTATGGCTGGGACTGTTGAAGAGTAAAAAATACATTTGGAAATGTAATCTCATAATTAATACCATCTGGATGGGAACATTAGCGATTTTTTTTGCTAGCTAATACCTTGTCTTCACAAGTCAGCCTTCCTTTTCTTGCATATATGTGAAAATGGAATGTTTCTGGCACCGGGTGTGCTGCCCACATTGTAATGTACTTTGTAGCATTTTGTACCTACACAGAAGGAAAATATCACTTTGTCATCTGATTTGCTTGAGTTGCATAATCATCAGTGCTATAGCAAGAAACAGATGGATCGGGAGTTGGGAGAGCACTTGAGCAGTGATCTGAAGAGGGTCTTCCTGGACACAAAGTGGGTGAGTGTGTTAAGTGGCCACAAAACTCACAGTCTATCACATTCAATGTCAGGGTTATTAGATGGTGTATCATGAATACCAAAATATTCTTCCCTGTTTGCTGGAGGTGGAGTGTTGCTTGGACTTCCCACCCCAGAATCAGGGCTCGGTGCAGGGTGCATTTCTGCTGCATGCTTCTCTTCTTTCTGAGAAGGCTCTTGTTTTTGCTTCAGGTTTTTGAAACGTTTGAGCTTCACAGGGTCCTTGACTTCCTTGGTGCAATGAAACAAGACAAAAATGTCCCTCCGAAACTTGGAGCTCATTCCAAAGTAGATAATGGGATTGTAGAAACTGGCAGACTTAGCAAACAAACTGGCAAGGATGCTGGTAAGATTGGGCACGGGGTGACCATAGGCAGACCATATAGAGATGACAGCATATGGTGACCATGCAATAATGAAGGCTGTGCAAATGACAATAGAAACCTAGAAAACAGAAAAAAAATAGCCTTAAATCTATACTGGAAGACTCCATCAGAGAGGAAATACAGTGGTAATGGTAGCTTGAAAACTCAGCTTCTTGAAACTTCAGAAAGGGAAGCATTCAGATTCTCCTGAAGGTATCGCTCACAGGAGTGTACAGACAAACAAGCAAAAGTTTTGCTTTGATGGAGCCAGGCAGGCCTAGAAGCTAGATATCTAATTTAGGCATGTGGTGAGCTTGATCAATGCCTCATCTAATGGAACTGTATGTTTATCTGAACCCACTGTATGTTTATCTGAATTCAGAAGGCTTAGGATAGATTTAGGTGTAGGACAAGTAATTTGAAAGCTCCATTATTGCTTCTGAGCATACACAGAACTTACATCTCTTCTGAAAGAAAAGAGAATATGCCAAACTAAACTTCAGTTTTTGTGCTGTATAACCAATTATATTTCAGTTATTTTTCTTGTGTGATGTAGGACCAGTATTAGCTAACTAAGGGAGCAGGAGTTTTAAACAATCCTTGTGTTCACTTCACTGAGTTCAGACCATCACTAAAGAGTACAGAGAAATTAAATGTGAATGGTGGGTTTTGTTCTCTTCTAGTCTAGTTGAGACCAATTTTTGGACAGACAAATTTCACTGAGATGAATCCTACCCAATGTGAAACCCAGACTCACCCTGGTGACATCCCGCTCCATTCTCCTCTGTCTGTCTGTGGGATCACTGAGTCCTGTTAATGCATGGCTTAGTTTGACGGTATTGATAATCGACACATATGAGAAGACCATGACTGTCACAGGTAGGAAGAAACAGCAGATAAAAACTGAGACAATGTAGGACTTGTAGATTGTAGAGAAGTTGGCTTTTGCCCAGTCTATTTCACATGTTCCATACATGCGATCTGGAAAACAAAAATAAGTTGGTTAACATTTTTAGAACACTTGTCTGCTTTTGTGTGATTAATATTACCAATTTAGAAGCTGTATTTTTCTTCTTATAGGCAGTAAAGAATGGAGTGATCTTTCTGATTTAATGAGCTGTGACATAATCTCCTATATAAAAAACTTTTCAAGGCCAGCTAGACCATAACAAGTTTTAATGCATATTATCATTCTGTACCATTTAGACTTCCAGCATAAATCCATAATGCACAAGCTGTTGTTTTAAGATAGGAAATTGTGATGCTAATTGTGGATTAATTTAGTAGGTTTGATATTCCTGTGTAATCTGTTATTTGACAATGTTCTATGTAGTAACTTTCTAAGGTGAGCTCTTAACCAGCATAAGAAGCAATTTTAGGGACAATATGCCACATGTAAGAATTCAATACTTCCGTAGCAAAGTAGGAAATAAAAGTATTGAGGTTTTTTTTTTGAGGCAAAATGGTACTGAAAGTTTTGTTGTAGTGAGAGATGAAAGCAAATCAATACAGCTGATTGAAATTATGGGAAGATGAAGCATATAAATATAGATGATATGCTGTTAATGGAATGGATATAATTTGCAAATGTGTTCTTGCACAAAACTTGAATTTTATGGCATTAAGGATTTTCTATATTTTGTGAATTGTTGATTTTTACTTTAAGGGAAGAAAGGTATTTTGTGTGTGGTTCATTATTATTGCTATTATTATTATTCCTCCCCTGACAGCCATGGCAGTAAACAAAATTATAAATAATTGAAGCATAAACCAAAATTACATAAGTCAAGTATTAACAAGTCCTGGAAATATAATACAGGTGAAGCTTGCAAGATTTAGCAATAGATCTCTCCCTGGCATCCAGCAATAATTCTGAAGAAAAAAAATCCCTTAATTCCTCATGGGTGATAGAAGGTTCAGATAGGATGAGTTAAAGGAGCAAAAGATTAAAATCACTTACATGAGTCTCATCAATATTTTTAACACCAAAAGCTTTAGGTGTTGCTGTCTGGATGTGCTCAGTAATAGAATCTCCTTTATCTTTCTCATCAATAGATCCCAAGATACTATTCAAAAAGATAACTATAAAAAAAGAAAGCAGTTTCCAGATGACATGAAAAAAAAATCCTACATTTTTAATGAGTCAGAATTCAAAGCTGTTTTCCCCCCCCCCACCCTCTGCAGGGACACTGACAAGTGGCATTTCCAAAAGTCAGTGGGGTCCTGGGGACCTCTGTGGCTGCTGCGTAGAAGTGACAGGTTGGAGGCAGTGATGTGTTATGTGCTGTGGTCTGCTGGCACCCATCCTGCTCCACTGCCTGCTGCAGGACTTGCTGGGCTCCCATGTCGCAGTGGGTGCCCTCTGTGGAAAAGTGTTTGGAGTCAGATAGACCATGAATCTGACACTGCTGTGATTCTCAGCAGGGAGAAGCACTTACAGAAATTGCTGTGAAGACTGGCATTAGGAAGCATAATCCAAATAACAAACAGGATGCATGGGAACACTTGTATGCCCTGACAGAGAAAAGTCCCTGGCTCCAACTTAAGGCCAAAACAACAGAAGGATGTTAGGACATCAGAAATCCTTCTGCAAATGAAGTACTAGTAAGATTATTGGAATGTGACACAGCGTGCCAGAAGATATACAGAAAATGACAAATCTAACCTCCTCAAGTCTTATGATATATCGAGTGCAGAAACAAGACATAAAAATTAGAACAGTCATTCTGTCTCAAACGAAAGATTCACTGAGCCTAAAACACTGATAAAACAGTTTGCTTTGGGATTGTTGGATTTCATTCAACAATCATAGAAATAGCTGATTTTCTCACGTGTCCTTCATGGGTGCAGAGATACTTCAAAGCATATGTATGTAATAAATAAACATTCACATGCTACAGCTCTGGCTTTGGCCTTTTCCTAATATTCACCCTTGCCCTAAACCTCACCCTAGCAGTAGACCTTGGAGTCTACTGAGCCTTAGCCCCCAGTTATTGCCCCCATGAGCAAGTTCTCATGGGAAGAAATCTCTTCTCCACCTACGCTGTCATTCTGCAAACTCTTTTCAGCTGCACTGGAGATCTAGGCTTTCTGATTTTTATTAGTTTCCTGGTGGTGCTTTGTGTTTTCTCCCTATTTTTCCATCTCTGAGCACCATGGTTATATTTTCATAGACCTGTAAAACACAGCTCTATATTATGTTTTCCAGCTAGTAATCACCATTTCATATGCACCATTTTTTTTCCTGTATGACTTTAGATTCCTTAGCTCTGAATTCTCTCTGACATGTTATTGCCCAGAAGCTCAGCACACCAAAACCCTTCTGCACATTCCCACAGCAAAGCTTTGTTCTCACTGCATGATGAAACGTCATCCAAACTAACACTGTATGCTCAGCAACTTTGTAATTTAATTTTTGCCCCTTGACTCATCTACAATTTTATGAAAATGAATGTTGCAGATCAAAGAGCAGATGTCTACAGGATCCACACACTTGGACAATTTCAATCATACAATTTTAGTTGTTAGGACTTCTGTATTATTATTATCTATTCCTAGAAATTTATTTTTATTTGTTTTGAGACTTGACTTGAGGCAATTTGTCCACCTTTTCCCCCTAAGGAAAGTTTCTGGTGTGAGAAAATTAGCCATTGAATTACCTCAGTGTTCATTAACAATTTTTTCCCCCTAACCACGCCCCCCCCCCCCCGACCACTTTGTTTTTTTTTTTTTTTGCTAAGGCCTTATCTTGCATCCTCATCACTTCTTGGACTGATAGACTTTCTGGCATCTTTATCATCTTCTGCTGTGTTAGTTTTTATACTCTCAAACTGTTTCACCAGATCTTTCTGGCATGTATGACTATAGTTTCAAGTTTAACTTGCTGGAACTTGTGCTCTTTCTAGCTCCCTGATCTTGACAGTTTTTGAAGGATGCCTTTTGATAGTTTCCTTTATCTCATCGCTTAACCATGCCAAATATTTCTGGCCCTATTTTCTTTTTTCATAGGTAACATACATTTGTGATATCTACAGAAAAATCTCTTCAGAGCTGATACCAAAGTAGGTAACGCTGTGCATGTACATCAAGCACGATAGATTATTTTTTCAGTTGCATTGATAATCAGTCCGGTTTATCACAAACAGCAAGAAAAAAGGTAAGTATCTTTGTTCAGTTAGGTACAACTGAAAGATACCTGTTACCTGTGTAACTTCCCCAGCCAAGCAATGGAGCTGCTGACCAGAAGAAAGCTGCTATCCAGATGAGAACCAGAGCCACCGTCATGCTGCTGTTGCTGATACAGTGACCTGCAATGGCATAGTTGAGTCAGAAAATAAAACTTGGAAAGACAATTTTACCTCTGAAATCTAAAGCCACTATTAGAACAACAAATAATAAAGCTATTTAAAAACTAATTTTAAAAAAGGCAATTAAAAAAAGTCATGTCAAAAATAGGTATTTTTAAGAAAAGCTGAAATATGAAAATTTGTCCGGATTGTGTTCAAGACCACTTGTAGCTCTACAAGTGGACCTGAACAGCTTTTTAGCAGAAGACAATGTTTGTTGAGCACTGCAGAATTAGCAAATTGTGTCCTTTTTGTTTTGCCATTTTCTAAAAAGCACAAAACAATTCTATGTTGTTTTATATGAAACAAACAAAAAGTCAAGTCCTAGGATTTTCTTACTCATTTCAAAGTTTTTGCTGTTAAAAAAGGACGAGATATTATCTGGTCAAACCACATTAGTCATTCAGTACAAATGATTTAATCTGTCCCACTGTTGCCATACGTTGTGGTAATTTCTTTGTCTACCCAGAAAATATTTGTGACCACCAATCTCTGTTGTTCAAAATTTATGTAAAGTTATACTGAGTACTTAGTCAGATTTCCTCAAGAGGCAAACAAATTATGCACACCCTCAGATGAACATGTGATACAGCTTTACAAAAGAGAAATGTTTTAAATATAACTTTTGCAGTGAATATAAGCTATAGAATACATCACAGACAAATTCTAACAGGTTGTTTTGAAAGTGAACTTCAACAAATCTAATACTTCAGCAAACTGTAGAAGAACTTCCTGTGGAAAAAATGACCTCCCTATAGAAATTATTTTCATAGCTAATATTGCTCGTGCTATTAGAAACAAAAATGTATGTGATGCATCCAGTGTATTAGCATCTGCATATAAAGCATGTGCAGATAGGTTCCTGCTTGAAAGATGGTACAAACCAGTCATAATGAAAGCATGAAAACTGATAATACATTATGGACAGTGAAAGAAAGACTAGGGAGTATTTATAGAATATGTAGGCATAAAGAGAACTGACAAAGAAAGGCTCCCACAGAAGGTTAAAGTTTTCAGCAGACAGAAGATCCAAGATGAATGGCAAGGAAAGGTTTCTCCTGATCCCGTGAAATAGAGTGTCTGGGGAGAGTATGGTGATCTAGAGAGTCACAAAGGAAGCGGTAGAGGGTGGCATGTTTATACAGGCTTTCTGATGGGGTCTTCAACATCATGTGTAAAGGATTTCAGACTAGATTTGAACAATGGAGCACTCATATGCCTTTAGAGAAGCCTTTGTACCAAAGGTTAAAAAGAAAAAAAAAAGAAACTTAAAAGCAGCACTTAGTGAAAGGTTTCTAGCAATACAGACAGTAATGAAGAGTAGTAATTTGAGATATTCAGGTTGCAGATACCAGGACATTGAAGGAGGAGGAAGTGTGGGTGAGAAGCTGTGTCGATGATGCCTCACAGACCCGGGAGATAGGCAGGAGACAGGGCAGAGATGGGCTATGGTCAGTTCTGGGAACTGTGCCAGTAATTCTCATCTCCTGTGGTATGAACTGGCCACTGAGGGAAGGTGGGAAAGGCACATGGGGATGCCAGGCTGCACAGAGCTGTGAATGCTGGAGGCACGATGTGCAGGCTGGTTGTTCCCAGTGTCACCTAAGCAGTCTGTGAGGCTGCTTTTTGAACCAGGGATCTTACAAAGGCTGGGAACACCCCTAAATATCATCTCACAGAAGATGAAAATTTGTTGGTTACAGTAATTCACTTAAGAGCTATTTAAGTTGTACTCTAAGGAACACGGACAATCAGTGGGTCCTGTTTTATCTTTTGCACAGGAGTGAGTGAATTTCACCCATGGTAACCAAAGTGTACTGTTAATAATTTGGCCTTTTTTTTTTTTTTTTTTTTTTTTTTTTTTTTAAGGAGTGAACTCTTTAAGGATTCTGTGCAACCATGTTTCCAACATACCTGACTACATTAGGCTATGGTTTCCAGTGCATTTAATTTATACTTGATAAATTGTGTAACTGAAAGGAGTACAGATTTACAACAAATTCAGTGAAGGCAGAACTGGATCTACCTTTATTCCTTACCTCTCTCAGGATGGCAGCCTTTTATGTAGCGAGTCACACTGATCACTGTAAGGGTATTAATGCTAGCCAGGCCAAAGAGAAGTGTCAGGAAGCCGTCAACCTGAAAAACAAAGCAACACAGGGTGCTCTCTTACTGCAGTGCCAGAGGGGAAAAGAACCACAGTGATTGCTCTTGTCACTTTCATGTTAATGCTCTTGAATTTTTTTCCAGCAACCCAACTAGCAGAGAAATATAAAATGTCAGGAGCAGTCATCTTCCATAGGATCAGTGAGCAAGTAAATGTTCAAAAATTAGAAAAGTGTTCTGTCACGTACATCAAATAAACAAGAAAACACACCCTCACATCTAAGCTTCCCTGAAATGATTTGCCAAATGAAGGAGAAAAAAAATTGCACTCAAGTGAAGAAAACCCCTGCATGTGCAAAAAGGGACTGGATGCGGCCAACCCATTGAGGCAGAGCAAAAACACAAACCGACCCCATGAATTTTAGGCCAAAGAGGGAAGAACATGGGAGGTAATGGGTTCAGATGAGCAAGAAAACCCTTGCAAAGCATTAAATAAAAACGTCCAAAGCTGAATCTTCCAAAAGGATTGGGTGTCGGTGCTGATGTTACTGACTGCATGCTATTTATCAAGGCTGATCCTCACCTCTGGCTCCCACTGATGTCAGGTCTCAGCCGCATGTGTGCAGGACAGGAACAACTCTGCTGGCATCGTCTGTGAGTGTAGGAATGGAGCTGCTGCTGGCTGCGGTGAAGGTGGATGCAGCCATCTGGTAGGGAACGCTATCTGACTGGGAAGTGATCCAGGCAAAATACTGGTCTTTTTTTTCTTTTTTTTTTTGAAAGCTTGCGGTGATGTACCAAACTGGGCAGAGCAGAGGAGATCTTGGAGGTGTCAGTTTTACACCAAGGGAGGCAGGAACACTGAGCAAGTGTCGCTGGACTCCAACTTGGCATTCGAGTCGTAAAATTATCGGAGGGAAGGCACATCATTATTCTAAGGGAACAAACTCCGTCTTTGTGTGAATGGGCACAACTCCCATGGAATTCAATTTATCCCAGAATCTGGGGCTTTAATCCAGGCTCAAAGCTGAGACCATGGCAGATTGTATAAATTAAATTGGGTGAAGGGTTAGGATAGGAAAGCGCTGCTTCATCGTTTCTTTCACTGGTGTTTTTTCTTGCCACCAAAAACCTTATGCTGACTCTAAGTACTTTTTAAGGCCAATGTTTCCTGACCTATTTTAAATGAACACAAGATTTGCTACTGCAACAAGCTAAATCCACCTATGCTCTACTTACAATCAACTCATACTTGGTGTATAAATGCAAACAAGATTCACATCAGAAAACAGAAGTCCTCAGCTACTTACTACAGGCTGCACTTGCCTGAATTTCACCCACTGTGTATTGTGGAGATGAGTGAAATACCTGGATATGAAAATGTGCTCTGCATTTCATCAGCCTTTTTGATGCAAACAGCTGTGACTCCTCCATGTGCTCTAACAACACTTCCTAAAAGCAGAAAACAGCTTGGTCGAGGGCTACTGAGAAAGCACACTTAAGCATACACTTAACCAATTGCTTTAGTTATTAGGTTAGGAAGGAAGTAGTATTTCAGCAATGATGCAAAGAAGCACTTTGAAATTAAGTCTAAAGTGCTATGAGATTTAAAAAACCAGTAGCAGGACAAACTTAGTATGTATCCATTAGCCCTTCTATTCTGAAACTGGCTGTGTTTTTCTGAGATACATCATGGTATGTTTTGCTGCCTACCAGGCATGATCACAACTCTTCCATTCCCCCATTCCCTGATGTCAGAGCTAAGAGACAATTACATAGAGTCCTCACAGTTGGAACAGCCCTTGGGCATGTTCACAATGGAGGAAAGTGGGTCTAGAAATATACTCTTCCCCTTTACCATTTAAGATGAAACTCCATCACCATAAGAAAGAACAAGCCAAAATATTTTCTTGCTGTTTCACAACAGCATTTCAACACATCAGAATACTGTTGCTTCTGTTAGTGACTGTGTGGCCCTGGCCAAATCTCTGATTGTAGCCCCACACTTGTGTCTCAACCAGCAGCAGCATCCCACGGGCAGCTGTGCTGCACAACTGGGAAACAGCCAACAGGGTGAAAGGGCAAGGAGGAGACGGAGCTCAGGGGATGACAAGAGATGCTGGGATGAAATGAATAAAGAAGGTAAATGAGATGGCTCTCAAGCTGCAGAGCAGAGCCGTGGCATCTGGAAGATTAAAATAAGAGAGAACACTGCAGCAGGGTTAGGGCTGCTTTGGGAGTAGGATCCTCAAACCAGTGTCATCCCTGCCAAACTTCTCTAGAGTTACAAGGGATGAGCTAGCTCTTGAGACTAGCTGCGCACATGCCATTCCCTAGCAAGTTTTTCAATTCTGCAATGCTTTTATATAAGTGTCTCTTGGTCTTCAGAAGAAAAAGATGGATCTTACTCAAGCTCTTGCCAGTGTCGTTCAAGCATATACAACTGGATACGGAAGGACCTCTGCTCCTAAACAGACAACACTGACTTCAGGCAGCAAGAGGAGTGACTACCCAAAGTAGTTAGCAACAGAAAATCTACTTTAGCTTACTCTTGATTTTTACAGCCACAGATTTCACTACCTGTATGTAACAAAAAATTAAGGTATTTTTCTTTCTGCTTTCTGCTAGCTTAAAGATGCACAGCCAAGGAAACACTTAACTAGTAGGTAACCATTTCCTTCCTTTGAAAGATCAATGGTTTTCTCCTTCCTGGGTTCTGTTTTTTCCTTTTCATTTATTCTACCCCCAGCTAGCTCCCTCCTACATAGTCACATTTCCTCCATTTTTGTGTTATGCAATTTTGTCCTTCCTATTATGATCAAATACCAACAGTGTTGACAGGTAACAATGAATTCCAATAGAAACACAAAGTTGACCATATAGTAATTTT
>NC_048895.1:17441321-17578952 GCF_011077185.1 Oxyura jamaicensis
GCATGCAAAATTTGGTTCTTAAGTTTTCCTTCACTGCAGGGAGAGTCAGAAATCCCCAGTGCCCTGTCAGTGCCCCAGCACCCGAGTTTTACTACTTTTATTACTAGTGTATCCCTAATGACTTCATAAGGGTTGTCTTCATTTACAGCAGACAAAGGAAAATATAGCCTATTATTGCATTAATCAAGGTTTAATGGCACAAAAGCAGATTGCCAGAGTAGCTATAACATTTCAGTTAGGCTGAAACATCGATCTCACCAGCCAGAATGGCTGCATCACTCCCTCCTCTGGCCAGCTGGTGAATCTATTGCAATTCCCTGAAGCACATTTTCTTCCCTTCAGAACCACAGTGCCTCCTCTATTAAATATGAGATAATGAATATGTAAAGAAAAAGATTAACTTTTAACAGAGATTATTTTTCCACCACCTATATTAAAGTTCATCACAATATCATCTCTCAGAATAATTTTATAAGTACAAATCAGATTATTCCCTTATCATAATGTAAATAGATACTGGCAATAAACCTCCCTTTTTTCAAAAGACCTAAAAAATAAATCCACCTAGTCATTTCTTAAGAAATACATTCGTTAAAACAAACAAACAAACAAACAAAAAAAACAGTGAGTTCTCTTAGCACAAAGAATGATTTAGAGTTTAACAAGTTCTCAGAATTTGCAATACATGAGAAAATATTCCACTCGCATCTAATTCTTCTCAACATTATTCTCCCTTCCCTCCAATACATCAGTAATATGCCACCGAACTATTTTACCTTATTGTAAATCTTCTGTCAAATGGAAGAACTACCAAAGTTTGTGATCAAAAGCAGTCTTCACAGTAGACTGCTTAAAACTCCCAATGCATAGTGTTCCTAAAGTGCTCAAACTGCTTCAGTAAGATTTAGTTTAATAGATGAAGTAAAAAAGATTTATAATCTACCACAGTCTCAACAGGGTCTTCTGCTCACACCACATTGCTATGCTATTGTTGCATTCTGCCTTTCAAAATATCTCAGCAGGCTTCAAAGGTAGCCCTGTTCAGAGGTGATTGTATTAATCCAAGCCTTTAGAGGTCTCTGACACAAACAACATGTAATTTTCTAATAGGCAATGAGAACTGATACTCAACAGGATTAGATAGTTTAAACCATTAAGTGAGAACATCAGATGTTCGGTATTTTGTGTTCACCAAGTGATTAAACCTTTCTGTTTACTGTATATCTATTAAAGATGGGGAAAATATGAATGCAATATTTAGGCTATACAATTTCATTTAAAGATATAATTTTATTTACTACACTAGATAAATATAGAGTTGGTGCAAGCTATTAATATATATATTAATATATGCAGATCAGGTTTTGGCTTTGATAATATTAGGGAATTCAGAATAAGTCTACTTGTTTGTAGTTATTTTAGGTTTATATACTGGCTTAATGAGATTCAACTTATACTTACTTTTGGGTGGCTTTTAGTTATTAGAGTTGTAGCCCACTCAAGTCACAATTTATACTCAGAGTACTATGCCTGTACAAATGTGTATGGTTATGAAGGTAACAACTACACCAAGGGCACGTAATTTAACAAAGACAAATTTCTGTCATAATTTCCATACAGAACCTCATTAAATTATAATCTTACTGTAAGTGCCACATCTGCACATGTCTGTAAGCACCTTCTTTCTCCTTCTGGGCTGATGCTGTGGGACCATGACAGGTTTTATGCCTTTCCCATCCATCCATAAAGAATGAATGGGGAGGAAGGGACAAAGCGAGTATCTCATTCCACCTAGATCCAGATACAGTGGAAAGATTCCCATCTTCAGGTTAAATGCTGCATTACTATTATCTTTCTGTGGCTTACTGTACAGGAAAATTAAGAAGCACTAGATAAGAAACTCTAGCATTGACCTCTGGGAACATCCATGCTACGTTGCGTAAAACTCTTTTCAGTGGGCCTGAGCCAAAACTCCTCTCCAGTTTGGTGATGTTAAGTCAGAGGCTGCTTGTTTATTGTTAGCAGCACCATTACTATAAACAAACAAATACAAAGACAGATAAAATAAAACAGCCTGATGAGTCATCTTTACATTTCCATGGAGAGCAATGCAGCTCAAAGATTGCAAGTGACCATCTAAATTCTCCAAAGTGCAATTGCCTGTGCTGTTTCCCAGCAAATAGGATCTGCTTATGTAGCCACCACCAGGTTAATACAAGGTCACATCTGACTGCTGGCTGAATGCCTACCAGTGAAGTTATTCTTCTGCTCATAAAGCTCCTATGCACAATGCAGGGCAGGCTAGTGATGGTGCCAGTTCAGCCATAAGTGGTTGAGACAAGAACATGCTATGTCTCTGGCAGTCTGAAAAAGCAGGACGGCTAGTTGGAGATCTCCTCTTACATTGACACTCTTGGATCCTCTGGATCCTATACTGAAATAACCACAGAAAAATAAGATAACTGAATTACCCCAAGAAAATGTTTTTAATCCTAAAATGGGTAGATGCTGCAATAGTCTTCAAATCATAACAGTGTATGAGAAGCTGGACCTGCTTAAAAATAAGTGAGTGAGAAGATATGGCACACAGGGAGAAGAAAAGGAATTGTTCATTCTTGTGGTGAGAAGATCTTGAATGATGAAGATGAGTGATGGGCAGCAGTTTTGGAAAGATAACATTTAGTCTTTCAGAAACACACATCAGCACTGAAGAATGATGAAAACTACTAATTTCCGCATAAGTAAGTGGAAACAAGGAAAGGTTGTTTCAAAGCCCTCCAAGAGGAAAGACTGGCCCAGGAATAAGAACTGACGCTTTGGAAATTCTCAGTTCTGTGTGATCACTGTGCAATGAGTCCCCTTTCCAGGCAGCACTGTGATTTGATGCAGTACATAGATGACACAGAAGGGGCTGCATCCATCTTGTTAAACAATGAAACCAGTAGTTTGAGTAGTCACAATTTTTCAAGTACCAAATATATATCTTCCTTAATTTGTCACAATTGGCTGCAGAAATAATCATTTACAGAAAAAGGAGAGAGATTTCATCACTAATGAAAACTGGCATAACTTCCCTGCAGTCACATTAGTTACACTGAAATGATCGTCTATGTTGCTAATGATTCTGTTTTGCAAAGGCACAGTTTTTTCCCCCTTCCCTGCAGATGAAGTATTTTCCTCATTAAAATTTAGCTCACAGATGTCTACATGAGCTGCTTTTACCTTACTGACTACAATGTACACACTCTTCAGATTATATCAAGGCAGACCAGGAAAAAATAAGTAGGCAAGACTACTATCTTAGCCCCCCCCCCCTTCCGCCAGTATACAAATCTGTTATGCAAGGAAAAAACAATCATGAGGTAATATTCTTGCATTCATAATATTTCAAATATAAAGATTGTTCAGAAAAATATATCTGGGGGAGGAAGAGGCATTACGTAGCACAGTACAGGCAAAGTAAAGGGTACCAATTTTTGAATTTGCTTTATAAATCAGTCTCTACATCCCACCTTTCAGAGTGGATCAGTGTGTTAGAGTGAGCTGAATACAGAACTAATGTTACACAGCTTTTCTTCAGCACCTTTAACACCTGTTTTATCTCTTAATGCTCTTAGTGCCAGTTCCATGATTTGACTTTGGGTTATTTTCATCTCACTGAAATGTCAGGAATGATAAGCTATATAAAAATAAAATCCCAGGCATATCACACCATAGCACTATGCTAAGATATTCAATAACTATTTTTCACTCCATTTTTACATTCATTTTAATTTCTTTTACATCTTATAGGTAGATAGCTGATCACTTATCAACTAAGCAGACATTAGGCCTCATGCCTGTGCCATTATGATTTGAGAAAAACATCTATTTTCTTCTGTCCCTGCTTCAGTTCTAGAGCTCTTCGATTCTGGGATACAGCAATATTTACAAAAACTGAGCTTGCTCAGTCTTTGGTTGGGAAACCTCTGCCAAAGCTAGTCTGCTCCAGAAAGCCATGCCTACAGGAGCCTCCATGGTGGAGGCTCCCCTGTAGCATGCGTTCTGGCTCCACTGCACACAAGCAGCAGTGGACTCAAGGTGTGTCTGTGAAGACAGTTCCCTAATGTTTTCTTCAGTAATCTCTCAAGTACCAGGAGTTGAAAGGAAGCCTGCAAGCTTTCATTTTGGTCCTTTCCATCTGCCATTGCCTTTACCACCTGGTCATGCTGACTACTGAGCATTCATCCCACTGACTGGACATTCATCCCACCCAGAAAGTGGAGGAATACCACACCACATGCAGTAATACATTAACACTGGTCTTGAATTTTACAAACATGCAAAAATCACAAACTGAGTCAACAGAGTGAATAACCTAGCTAAGTCAATAGATTGGTTGGTTATACTGGTTACATTAAATGGACAGAAATCCAAGCACTCCAGATCTACTCTATTTTACAAAATAATGTAAATGTCTTCAGAGTTTTTGATTTATCAGACTATTTGCAGAACATGTCATAAAAAAAAAAGAAAAGGAAGATATTAATCTTCTGTTTTCCCCTCAGAAAGGATTTAGTAATATTTTACAATCATTGTATAGGAAAAAAAGATAAATGAATGTTCTGAGAAAGCAAATGCCATCAATAAAATTTAAAATAATTTATTCAAGATCATAAGTCCTTAGTTCAAAACTTCAGAAAAGACCCCATATATTCATGTTATTGATCTATAATTTCCTGTTTCTTTTTTCCTTTCAGTGTTTAAGAACCCCACCTCCAATGTTCACAAGAGATGATCATTATTCCTTCTCAGAAATGACAGATTAGATCTCTAAGCATTTAATCACACCAAAAATGCTGGCCTTGAGTATCAGCAAGAGGCAGTGACTAAAAGCTGAGAGCATGGAAGCTGGTAAGCAGCACATGCTCAGTTTTGCAGGGCTGTGTCTCTGGTTGCTTACCTGGTGCAAGGGGATTGTGGCTTAGAGCCTGGCTTCTAGACTGGACATGGCAAACGATGCTCCTAAAGCAGTCGACAGCATAAGGTGAAGGGCATCTCTCAACTCCCTTCTGATTTTCAGTGCCTTATTCCAGGCTGCATATCAGAGTTGCTTGGGGTTCACAGTCCCTTAACTGTGTAAGGCTTTCCAAAATTAAGCAATGTCACTGTGAAAAGCAGGATTGCTGATCAAGTCTCCCTTTTTCCCCACTAGGTGTGCAGGAGAGCTGGATTCCCTTTTCACCATTCAAAAGCATTCAGACCCACATCCCCTGCCTGCAAATACAAGCCCCAAGACCATTGATTGTATGGTGATGCTCCATGGTCCTTAGAACGAGCAAAAGCCAGGACCAAAGAAATAGGATGAGGCCCTGGGCAGGTTAGATAAGGCCTTGGGCAACCTGATCTAGTGGGTGGCATCCCTGCCGACAGCAAGGAGGCTGGAACTAGATTGTCTTTAAGGTTGCTTCCAACCCAAGCTGTTCTATGACTGTGATTCTACAAAAAACAAACAAACAAACAAACAAACAAAAAACCCCAGCTATATTCTCACCGTATTCTCACACAAAAATCATAAATGAGTCAATTAGTGACTGCAAATAGTTGGCAAGTGTAAACCAAAATACCAGGATTATGAAGCATTTCAAATTGTAGGGCAGCCCATAGCCTATCCTCAGTTTCTGACATGACTACAATGCACTTATGTGAATCAGATAGGTTACAACCCTTTGCTATTATATAGAAGCTTCCTGAAGCCTGCATCACAGAATCAGAGAATCATCTAGGTTGGAAGAGACCTCCAAGATCATCTAGGCCAACCTCTGACCTAACGCTAACAAGTCCTCCACTAAGCCATATCCCTAAGCTCTACATCTAAACGTCTTTTAAAGACCTCCAGGGATGGTGACTCAACCACCTCCCTGGGCAGCCCATTCCAATGCCTAACAACCCTTTCAGTAAAGAAGTTCTTCCTAATATCCAATCTAAACCTCCCCTGGCGCAACTTTAGTATCCAGCACATAAATGGTAGATGCAAGAAGTTTCTGTTAGTTGACTTAAAAAGTTTAGAAGAAACTGTGATGTTTACATGCAGTGAATTAACATTGCTTTACTCCCTACAAGTAAGTAGGTTTGCATTGCAATGTTATTTGCAGGTTTCATAGCAACTTCTAATTCAGCAGAACATACGAACAAAAAGCATATGGAAAGGACAAAAATATATCTTGAGGTAGCTTTTAACTAGGAATATGGTAAATGGGGGAACAGATGGCTCTTGGTTGCTGACTTATATTCACTGACCTGAACTTTACTGTATGAGCTGGTTTACTTGCTGATAATTTTACCAGAGGGGAAAAAAAGATGAAAAAAAAAAAAATGTGCTAGAGACTGACTGTCCTCCCTCTGTCCAGACTGGGACTAAGACACAGGGTTACAGCAGGGAAGGGATAAACAAGAAGTGAAAAGAATATGAAAGCCACCCTTGGACAATCTTATCTATACAGAGCATTCAGTGGGAGCAGTATTTTTATACAGACCTACCATGTAACCTCATTCTGGACAGCAAAGCTCTGTCAAACCTCCAGAAAATAAAAATAATATTTGTTGTGAGGAAGAGTAGTAGTGTTTCTTCCATACAGAGGAGGAGAACGGGAGGACACACTTCTGTCCCATTCAGCACACATGCTGAATGGTCCTTTTATCTGGAGGTACTACTTTAGTTTTACAGGGTTTTCCCAGACTATACTATTCTGGAAGAAAAGTATCTGTATGTCTTCTCCCCACTCCTTCTACCTGTGACAGCCAAGTATGGTGAACCTTACATTTTGAAAAATATCACCTAAGGGCACTGAAGAAGGCCCAAGGTAGAGGAAGGGAAAATAGCTATGTGGATTAAGTGAGGTGAGCTCATGAAATTTCTTCATAAACAGAAATGACAGGCTAGCTTGGAAAAATAAATTTTCCCTAAGTATACCTGACAGCAGAAGCTGACTGATCAAACAGGAGCAAATGTTTTGCAAAACGGACAAGGACAGAAAGCCAAAGTGAGGCCATCCTTGGGACCGAGCAAAATGAACCAACTTATGGAAAACACATGGGCCATGCTGAGGAAACAGCCTTGCTGATGTGTGTTCAGATTGTGACCCTAGCTACTTACAGAGGAGCTTGAGTGAGAACAGGGGACCAAGAAACACACACTTGTGACAGAGAGCTGTGACAGAAAACATGACTTCACCTTCCTGGCACCAAGGCCCCCACTCCCCAGGTTCCAGATGCGAGACCCATTCTGGTCAGGTTATAAATGTATCACACTGTATAAACAGCAAAAAACAAGCAATCAAAACCCTACTGCTGTTCAGTGGTGAGCATTTTCAGAATGGTCTTTGTGCTGGCTGTCCACACATGCACAGAAACATACACATCTTTATTAACACACAGAAGCTTCCCACAATTTCAGTACAATATTCTTCCTAAAAACCTAAAGACCATAGAATCACAGGATAGTATGGGTTTGAATGGTCCTGAAAGATCACCTGGTTCCAATTCCCCTGCCATGGGCAGGGACACCTCCCACCAGACCAGGTTGCCCAAAGCCCCATCCAGCCTGGCCTTGAACACCACCAGGGATGGGGTATCCACAGCTTCTCTGGGAAACCTATGCCAGTGCCTCACCACCCTCACAGTAAAGATTTTCTTCTTTATATCCAATCTAAATCTACCCTTATTTAATTTAAAGCCATTCCCTCTTGTTCTATCACTGCACTCCCTGACAAAGAGTCCCTTCCCAGCTTTCTTGCAGGCACCTTTAGGTACTGGAAGGCCACTGTAGCCTTCTCTTCTCGAGGCTGAACAACCCCAGCTCCCTCAGGCTAACCTCACAGGAGGGGTGTTCCAGTCCTCTGATCATCCTCATGGCCCTCATCTGGACTCCAACTGCTCCATGTCCTTCTTATAATAGGAGCCCCAGAGCTGAACACTGCGCTCCATGTGGGGCCTCACAGATAGACACAGTACTTTCAGAAATTATGAAATATCTTAACAAATACTACTTTTTCATCATTGGCTTCTGTTTTGCCGAACTTAATAATCAAGAAGATGGATGCCACGGTTTTAACTTGCTTTTGTGACCCTCAAGACAGAACAAAATCTTGATGGAAACAGGAATCCTACGTGTTGTTGAACATATCCTGATTTTCACTCAGCAAGTCACTAACAGTTTAAACTATTCACTGCTAATAAATACTGGGAAACCAGAAGGGTCATTTTTTGTTACCTCTTTCCAGCAGCTGGGTTGTAAATGTTCTAATATAACACAGACCTCAGTTCAGGATTTCAGTGTAAGTGGTTTACCCTGTCTGACATAGGAGGTCTGCAGCAAAGCTGGAATTGAACCCAGAGATCCAGATTTCACCAACTTTCCTTGAAACATGTGGCAAAATGGGATTCTGTTTTATTCTAAATTTGGGTGTGAATTTTACTATTTGTAGGTATGCTTTGTTTATCTGGTGAATTGAAAAGCTTCCATTAATAAAGAAAATTAAAAGTTTTTCTGGAAGTTTATCCTCAACAGACCTTAAATTGCAATTGTAGATTTTCTCATTAGAGAAATAATGGGATTTTATGGAGGAAATAATTAGCTTCATTTTGATAAAACCTTGTCTGCCAAATGGGTATAGACATACATTTTGAGTGAGATTTTTTCTTTTTTTTCAGCAAAGCTCTTAGGTTAATCAGTCTTCTGCAGGAAATCTTACTCTCTGGGTGAGCAGACACAAGCTGTAAAATTTCTCTCTGCTGTGTTGCACTGTAGTTCAACCTCCTCTTTAAATAAAAATAAATAAATAAATAAATAAATAAGAAAAGAGGATTATTTCTCTCTCTTTTCCTTCATCGTGATCTTACTTATACCTTGCTGTAGGCTATCCTGTCATTTTCAGATTTTTGATTCCTTCATGAAACAGATATTCACATTAAATATAGTTTTTCACAGATGTTACTGACAGCACCAGAGAGACAGGCTCATGCTTATTTATCGGTGGAACATATTTATATTCTGTCTATGCAGGTGTGTGTTTTTCAGAATTAGCAATAATAACATTTTCCAAATTTCCGGCAAAAAGTTGCCTCCAGGTTCAGGGATGAGTATGCCATAAAGAGATGTCATTCATCCTACCATAGACCCCCAAATCTAGAAAGACCTTAGACATAACATTGCAATTGATTCAGTACAAGTAGCTGCATGCTATAATTCATTGGTATGGCCAAGTCCTGCGCAGAAGCTTTGCTCTAAATGCCTTGTCGAGCAGGAGCCTAGGTTGCTTTGAGTTAAATGTTGAAGTGCCAGTGACCAGGCTAGCTGCAAGGGAACTGAAGAAAAGCTGAACCTACACCTGTGCTTTCCAACACGAGTGTGAGCTATGACATGAAGCCAAAAAAAGCAAACCAGTAGAAACTATTGTGAAGAGATAGAGCTAGATTCTCTGATGGCTCGTGTGGAGGGAAAGTAAAGCTTGTTACCTAAAAAGAACAAAGTACTCTCTGGTGGATACCAGAGAAGGAAAAAAAGGGAGAAGGAAAGGAATGTGGAAGTCTGCCTCCAGAAAATCAAACCCCAACCAACTCAGTCTTGTTTTCTTCATTTAGATTAAATATCTAAAATACCTTGCAAAACACAACAAGTCCAAGTCCCATAATACTCCACAGATGTACTTCTGATTCAAGTAAGGTAAGAAAAAAGGATATAAAGCAGATAATAAGAGGTAAATATAGGTAAGAAAAAAGGATATAAAGCAGATAAATAAGAGGTAAATACAGGTAAGAAAAAAGGATATAAGTATCCTTGTATCACTATGAAAAAAATCAACCAAAACAAGAAACCACTCTGTTATTGGTTTCCTGTAAAACCAAGACTAAATGCCTCTGGAAAGTGAAATTTTAGACTAACTCACTAATAAATCATCTCTATGGTATTTGTGGATTGAACTGATCAGTGCTGGTCTCCTCAAGTGATCATAAGAACATAGAGTAAAACTGTAAACACACTACAGCAAAGGACATTTTTTGTGCAATAACTGTGAAACTTGCATTATACAAACCTTCTTTAATGATTCTAGACCCTCTTCTACAAAGAAAATTATGAACTGCAAGCATGCAGAATCCTCTTGTAGGAAGGACAGCATTTAACTGTAGCATCAGCCAGCGTGTTGGGTATGTTGATTTTCTGCAGTAGAAAAATCACTGCAAATTTGTCAAAAGCTGATCAAACACATAGATTTATGGATGTAACAAAAGAGAAGACTGTCCTTTTAGAAGTCAGTACTTCTTTTCACCTTTTTGGTCCTGCTTTGTTATTTATACACAGCATGTACACAAATAGCTACACTTATTTTGTCTAATTGAGTATAATCCAGTTTTACCTGGCAAGTCCATATTGATGTGATAATGAATCCATCATCTCTGAAAACATTGAAGATTTCAATGATCCCCCGTGAATAACCAAACACAGAGATGCCAGCATCTGATATTGCCAAGTTAAAAGTGAGGTAGTCAGTGGGCTGCAGAAGATGTCTTTGTTTATACAGGACAAAAATCACAATGCTGTTTCCAAACCAAGACAGCCAACCTGAAAAAAAAAAAAAAAAAAAATCATGAAATCTAAAACCAAACAAAGCAAGCAGCAATTCAATCTGTGAATGTGTGGTGTCACTTCTAATGTTACCTTTTTGTTCCATTAGAAATGAATTGAAATGGTGTATTTTAGCCACTGGACGGCCTATGCAACAAACCTTTATAAGTAGCTAGGTATATTTCAGAAGCAGGAACAAATGAATAACTGACACTAAAACAGCATAAACACAAAAAGCTGCTGCTGTGTTTGGCAAAGATCCACCATTCAAAGGCCTAGAGTAATATATATATATATACTATTTTTTTTCTAAGTAGACAGATGAAACTCATGAAACAACTCCTAGTGAAAAAATAGAAAGATTGGTAGAGTGGAGAAGAGACTACATAAAATCTGCCAGAAGCTGCATCTGTTTAAGTATGTAGTATACAGTAATGGATACTGAATGTTCAGGCAAATAGTCACAGAGCTGTTTCAGCAGTCCTTTCTGGAGAAGTACTGCTCTTTTCAGCTAATATAATTAAGTTTATTCTCTTAGAGCAGTCTAGGATCTCCTTGCAGAAAAGTCTGTTACAGCTGGAAATGGCTTAATCTGTATGAAAAGAACATTTATACAGAGATGTCTGGCTTGTATAACTCTAGTAGCTACATGAAGAAAACACAAGGAAGGGAGATAGGAGCCGGTGGTTTTGTTTCCCATAGCTGGTGCTAAGGTGTAACCTAAACTAAAAACCATGTCAGAGAAAAGCATTAATCTTCCATCGGGACACAAGCAGTAGTTATCCCAGGGTACAGATGCTGTATATTGACACAACAAAATGCAAATACATGTACTGCAGAAGGATGTGACACGACGGCATTGCACAGCACCTCCAGATATTCAGAGAAGTTTATGAAATGAAGAACAGCTGACAGGTTTATTATCACAGCAAGAGGGCAGCTGCCTTCCTTTGGGAAGCATAATAACCCTAAATGATGGGTACCCAGTGTTTTTATGTCAGGCTGCAGCTCATAAGGCAGGGGCTTAGCAGGAAATTGCCCCTGTATGTCCAAGCCACCTGGGAACATCACTAGCTGAAACACCAGTGAGCAAAGTGCCTCTTCTCCAAGCAGTGAGGTTATATACAGCCTCATGGGGTGCACCGGCTCGTCTGCAGTCGGAAGGGTGGTGCTTAGTGGGACAGTCTTGGTACTGCACTGCAAACAGCTTTTTTCTGCAGACTAATTTCCTTTCTAATAACTTCTTTGTAAAACTGCCAAGAAGCTGCTGTTCTGGCTTGCATAGCAAACACGCATGGGTTACTGAAGTGCTTTCAAACTGGGAAGAGCTGATGTGTCAACATATGGCATTAACTAGAAATAGACACGGGTATAACGATATACTGAGATCCATACGTGTGTATATATATTCATACATACATATTTATACAGATATATTTCCTTATAAGATCAACAACAGTAAGTATGTCTTATTCTGGCCACTAGGTGACAATGTTTCTTAATAAAGTCTCATTTCCAGACTCTGTGTGCTTCAAGTCAGGAGTTGTTTTTAACTTTTCTTTGGGTCTCAGCCTTATAAATAGGCACAGCAGAGCACAGGAGTACTGACTGCTTTGGGAATGCATCAGGACAGTTTGCAACACAACCATGAGAGTTGTGGTGTCTACATGCATCAACTCTACCTCCTCTAAGGTAAGATAGCTTTCAAGGCAGTAGGTGTCAAAGTGTTTTCCCTGTCAATATTAAGAGACCGTGCTAAAATGGCAAACATAACAAAATGTCACCTCCTTTGTAAACGGTAACATTTTGTCAATGCAGTAATAGATAGGAGGGCTGTCCTTACAATGTAATACATTTGCACTTGCTGGGAATACACAGAGCAAACTCCCTTGAGCCTGGAGAGTAAGGGAGTTTTCAATTAAATTGTCTTAAGAAAAAAAAATGAGGAAAAAGGTCGTGTAAAACAACAATACAGCTATTTTATATAGAGATGACAGACATCCCATATTTGTGATCGCTTTCAAAACTACAATCAGACACTGGGGGCTGGGGAGTGAGGGAAGCAAAGAGAGAGATAAAATCAGAGAGTGAGTGCATGCACAGTACTTCTGAGAACAGGCACAATGCTTTCAACCATTACAGGTGAATAATCTTCACTGGCATATCCACTCCCTAAAACACCTGGTGTGTCTTATTAGTAATCTGATCAAAAAACTGGAGAAACTCAGTTCTAAGAAAACAAGTGAGTTTTGTTTTGATTAACAAGAACAGTGGTGACAAAGTACTATAAACCAAACCAGTGACTGTGGGACACTGGATCTCTGCACCATCAGATAGGTGTGCTGCTTTGGGGTTGCTGATTTTGGACTTTGCCAAACCCAACCAAATGAAAACTCCTCCCTCACCAACCCTGAGAATACAATGTGGGAAAAAGGTTTAAAAACGTAATGCCAAGCAAATGCATCAATAGTTCTGACACTCTTGGTGAGGGCAGGAATTTCCTCAACTGCTTTGCAGGCATATGCATCAGGGCAGATCACAGGCCAATCCAGACCCCAGAAAGAAACCTCCAAACTTTGAAGTGCTATAAGGCAGGCATTGGTGTCAGCCTCTCAATAAAATGGGGTAGAAGAGATTGAGCTGAGGAATCCAGTTCTGCTTTTTGCAGGCTGTGAGCAATGTTCTCTTACAGGAAGATATGGAAAAACAAAACAAAAACAAACCCCTCAAACCCAATCTCGGAATCCTCAGGAAGTTCTGGTGAGAAAGGACAGACAGGCTCCAATTGAGATCCTGTAAGTGGCTGAGAGAGAAAAATGACAGGATGAAACTGAGCACTTCTGCCCAACATAAGGTTCAGAGCAGAGCCATAGCAGCTCCCCTACAAGCTATAATGCTGTCTGATACAGGCTCATTGACAAGGGATGCAGGCAGTTCTGAAATGGCAGATGACAAAATTACTGATGTTCATTAACAGAGGACAGGACTGAGAGCAGCTGCTGTGAGACTGCCAGTATTAGAGCAGAATGAGCTAAATGAGTGTTGATAATCACTGAATACTGAACAGGTAGAGAGTCACCCTTACTCCTCAGGAACCAGCTTTTCTCTGTGGACAGTGCTGTGAAGACCTTTTCTCAAACTACAGAAACACAGTTGGTACCACATTTGCAGACACTGGGAGGTAGGAGGAACAGGATGGAAAGCACTATTAAAAACCATTGTATTGCCCTTACATAACTCAGTAGTAATCCTTCCCCTGGAGTAATACCTCCTAATGGAGCATTTTAATCCCCGGATTTCAAAAATGCTCCACAAAGGAGGTTGGTGCTGTTATCCATGACTTGCAGGGGAGGAACAGGAAGGCTGCCAAGCAAGCTGGTGGAAGTCAGGAACCGACTTTTGCTATCAGCAAAGTCCTGTATCAGTATGCTGTCCACCAGCCAGTGCAAAACAAGCACCCAAAAAGCAGACAACAAGAATGAATATAGACAGTGAAAACCTCTCTGCTGAAAGCATCTGAGAACAGAGAATTGTCTGGATGAGGGAACAGCTAATGTGGAATGCAATAATTTTACGATTTGTGCCAAATCACCCAAGCCTGAGCATGCAGGCATACTCTTTTTTCTCTCATCTGCCTGAGAAAGGCTATAAACAAGCAATGAACACCAGAGCCTGTGCGAAATTTCATTGTTCACATTAGATTTATATGTGTTTTTTGTTGTTATTTTTTTTCAGAGTTTAGTTTGGTATAGGGGGACTAATAGCTCTGAGCTGGTCATCCATATTTTCAATAGATGCCAGCATCCATGTTCAGGCTAGGGACAGGTAATTGTCCTTTCTACATGCTTAGGCTTCTCTGTACTACACATACACTGTTGTGTGGGCTTTACTTGTAAAAACTTGTAAGAATGAATAAAAAAAAAAAAAAAAAAAAAGGAGGGAGAGGTCTACACCTTACCCATCTGCAGTTTAAAATATACAGTCTTAAGTGGAAGGATTCAAGTAATGAAGAACAAAAGGTGAAGGCTCAGTGTCATAGGACAAACTATGCTTTTCCCTTGGCTTCACCTCTAGGAATGAAATTGGACTGAGTATCTAGATATAGAGCTGGCATGAATGGAGTTGAACACTGATTCCACTGCCTGTACTACGTAAGTGTAAATCCCTATCCAAAGGAGTCTGCTGTCAAGTTTTCTAATCTGAAAATCTTTTATCTAAAACAGTGAGAAAATCTAGAGAGTTTGCAAAGCTGTCATTAACTACTGCAGCTGCGAAGTAACCCTGTTCTGTTTTCAGGCTTCACTGCTAATTATACACATACAATATCCTATCTAGGGCATATTGCCAATTTTGGCAGAAAGAAAAGTCATCACGATTTAGACTTGACAAAGCGTGGAGAGATTATTTGTTCAATAAATGTGATCATTTTGTGGATGGATACTTTGTGAAGAGCTTGTTTTCTTTCCCACCTTCTCAGGTTTAGCTGTCAAATAACATTCCAAAATAACTCTCATTCTGTCACTTGTCAAGTAGCTTACTGACACCATTCGGAAATGCGTGCCATTTAAAGGCAAGTGTGGGTCTTGTGGTCCGTTCCAAATTTCAGATCAGGATGGTAATGCTCTCAGCATGCCTTTCTGATGTGAGCACTCACAAAGTCAGAATTTGTTCTCTATCAAATATTCGGTCATACTTACTCAAAATTTTCTTTTATGCCAAACTTGCATTCTAACAGCCCCAGTTAAATATGAAACTAGGGAACTAGGAAAATGAGCACAGAGCAAATTGTGTCTAAATGCAGAAAAGAACCATTACTTTAGGATTAAAATTAATATTTATGGAAAAAAAAAGCCATCCCACAACCCCCAGTCTGGGTTTGACTTAGCTAGCAGTTTTGAATCTGGTGGTAGGTTTCAAGAATAGCAGCTAGGGCATGCCAAGCATTTATAAGTTTGTCAGAAGGATCTGGATCACTTAAAAACCAATGAACTTGCAACCTTTAGCAGCTGTAAGAAGTTAGCACAGTAGGACTGCAGCTTTACAGATATATGGGGCAGATGAAGTTGGTTACAAACAGACTTCAGAAAGTAAACTCAGATGAAGCTTAGACTAGCTACAAAGTTTGGAATGTTTTGGTAATAACTTGTTGGTTCATGTGTTTGTCCACTTTCAAAAGCAGGTAATTGGCCCTTTGATATATAAAGCATCAATAATAATGAAGTGTATAGGTGTTTTTTTGCATAGCTGCTAACAATGGAATTGTGTTGGTGTCTCCATCTTTAAAAAAATAAAAAGTATATCCAAATATTTCTTGAAAGAGACCTGAAAGAAATATGTACTGAATCCCAACATCATAAACTGGAACAAGTTAAAAAAAAAATCCTGTGGAAAAATATTATTTTCTTGTTGTCTGCATTTCAGCTGTCAAACCCTGAAAATCATTCTTTTAGAGGGATTATAAAGGAAATCCATACCCTCACCCACAATACTCTTATGCTTATGGCTTATTTTCACCACCCCTCTCAAAGAAAGATTCTCGACAGCAGTACTAAAGAGTGCTTTGGAAGATATTGTGGTGGCTCATAAAACACACCCAGTTGGGAAGTTTCAAGGTTTTCTCACTGACTTTGAGACCTTATTTACAGAGTCTTTCAGTTATCCTGCAGCAGCAGGTCCTTAAGCCAAATTCTAAAGGGAGGATAAAGAGATGGTGATAAAAAGGAAAATAGGTTCCGTAGTAATAAGGGCTTCTGAAAACTAATTTACACCCTACTAGTATTTTTCCAAAGAAATTGGTGTAGAAGTACTAAAATGTCTTTAATAAATATTCTGCATGTTATCATATAGAAAACTGTTAAATCACATAGGTAACAAATAGAAAAATTGCATGGGTGTGGACCTGAGCATGAATGATAAGTGCAGGGAGGTTACTAATGAATTTCTTCCATTATCAGCCTCAGAACAGGTTTTAGTACATGAGAGGTCTGGCACAGTCAGGAAAAGCTATAGCAGCTACGAAATTGCTGGGGAAAGCTGACAAGAACTATCAATGATAGAGGATGACTGGATAGCATATAAAAGTTATTTAGTGACTTTGAAGACTGCAGCAATCAGGAATGAATGAAATTTAACAGAATAGTGTAAAAGCTCAGGCACTTAAGTACTTAATGTATTTGCTAATAAGATGCGAGGTCAGCGTTAGGAAGCAGCAAAGGAAAACACTTCTGTCAATCAATCGGTGGAAGAAGTGTGCTGCCTGTCAGTGTGATGCACAGGCACCACTAGGAGGGATGAGAAGAGCTACAGAAGTGTAAATATGAATGAATGGTGATGGTGAGACCTTGTCTGGATGCTGTATGCAGTTCTGGTTCAAAAAATGAGTGCAGGTTGGAACTGCAAAAAGCTGTTAGGATGACGGGCTAGGATGATAGAGGAAACACTATTATGACAGGAGAGAAAGAAAATCCTCATTTGCTTAATATAGGAATACAAAGTTTGACAACAAAATATTAATCTTACTCTGAATATAGAGAGGCTGTGGGAGATTAATTGCAGGCAATAAAAATTATTTAAATTAAAAGGTGTGACAAAAAGGACAAAGTTCATGTGATCAATTTAGCTAAGAATTTAGGAAAATGGTCCTTCCCAACATAGAAATGAAGCCAGGAAGAGGTTGTCAATTGGAAGAGTGGCAGCAACTACAAAAATCCCTAACCATTTGTACGAGGAAGCATGATAGCTTTGTAAATGGGATTATATATTGTCACAGCAGGGGACTGGCCTTGCTGACCCACAAGGTTTTTCTAGTCCTAAATGCAACTGATTAATTCATTAGCTGATGGTGCAGCCTGTTCCTAGCCATTTGTGCTGGGGTGTGCACATGTGAACAGATTGGGGATGAATTTGAGATAACTCCACTTTATCTTGCAGGCACTCTTCTAATTAAGTTTCTTAATAAGATAAAAATCAAACTTTTTTTTTTTTTTCTAGAATTTCTATTTTTATTCCAGACCAACTTCTTTCCCCCCTAATTCTTATAGATAAAACAGAAAATGTCAAATAAACATAAAGTACTTATCATTTTACACTGTAATTTTCACAGATCTTTTTCAAGCACTAGCAGAGGACTAGCAAGCTACTTGCAATATATGGTAAGCTTAGAAAAAGAAAAAATCTGCTTAGGTCAATCATTTAAAAATAAATATATTTGTATATACTGTTTAGAACAACTGATGTAAAAGTTATTTTTTCTTGAAATTTCCTGTGAGCTTGTACAGTTGGAAATTTTGATTACCTACCAAACCTGCATTCTTTAATATTCCCTGAGGTTTGCTCATATCCTGCAGTGAGTCTGCCCCAAGTAGACAAGATTTAAACAAACAAAATAACCCAACATGGATTATTAATCACCTTTTAGCAAAAGAAAGCTGAAAGCTGTAGCCATTTGATCTTGTAATAGCTGCAGAAAAAAGTTTAATTTTATAACATCCTGTTCCGTTATGGGTGAAAACCAAATGAAGTCAGTCACTTTGAGCTTTATACCAAAGTCTACTAGGAGCTTCATTTCACAAGCCAAGTCAAAACAGAGTACGTACCTAAAGCCAGTAGGTAGAAGCCTATAATAGTCTCTCCTTGTTCCGTGACAGCAGCCTCTCTGCTCAGAAAACTGATGTTGTTGTTCCTCCAGGGTGCCTGTGGAGACAACTGGAGAGACATTGTCAACAAAGCCTATGACCTAGAACTTGCCTTTACCCCACTATATCCCAAATGCCAGGTAAAATAAAATAAATTCAGCCTTTTCTTCTGTTTCTGCTCCCACTATTTGGAGAAGCTCTTCAATGAGACTAATAAACTGAAGAAGGAAGTCTCAAGGGACAGGAGCTTTACAGCCTTCAGACCTGTGCTTATTCACTAATCCTATCTATTAATACAGCCAGTGAACCTGTGACAGCCAAACGTGGCAGATTTCCTTACATCCCTATAACAGCTACATGCAGAAATCTTGAATGAAGATTGTGTATCTGACAGAAATACAACCTTCTCTAAAATAGAGCAATACTACATAGGCTACAGGTTCACAGGCACACCCACAAGCATAGTGCATGTTGATATATTGATGAAATACCATTACTTTCATGTTTTTGTCTTCACTGAAGTCTGCTAGGGCTTTAGGTCTAAATACATTTTGAGGAAAAGTATCTGAGAGATTAAAAAAGAAGGTGTCACCGCCTGAGCATGTGACTTTAATACAGCCCAAGTACTCAGCTATGAAGTTACTTTACTAGCAGAACAAGTTGCTAATTTTAAATAAATTGATTTTTTTTTTTTTCCACCTGTACTGGAAATTGTCTTAAGAACTGTGAATCTTATTTTTACACTGCTAAGCACCTGCCAATCTTACACGTTCCAAGTACAGTTGGATTATCCTACACTGTTGAAAAATGAGATCTTGGCTTGTTGACACATTACATGTGCTTTCAAGGAGTCAGTATGGAGTAGATTCAGTCTTTACTGAGGTATCAGTGATTGCATTCCAGATACAGCCTCTCTTACCAACCTGCCTGTAATCATAATTCAGAACTTGAGCCTGAAGCAACAAAGGCTTTCCGGTGAGCAACACATTTTTGTCCCACTGGGTTCCCCCTGCCCTCCTTGGTGCTCTGACTGGCTTATCCCTTCCCACTCCAGACAGCAAATCAGTCACGGTGGAGGCACCTGGCTGACGGAAGCAAAGCATTGCACTGGGAACCTCCCATATCCATAAGTGGATTAATCCCCCCCATCCAGCTCTCCCTGTGCTTGTTATAACTGCCTTACCTCGAGAGGGGAGACCAAAGGAAGTGTGATGAATAATAATGGAGGGCAACCCTTTGCAGAAAGGTGGAGGGAGAAATAGCCACATTATGCTCAAAGGCAGGAAATCTCTCACCTGCCTGCCCATGGTGAAGACAATGATGCTCACTTCATTAAAGTCCAGGGTGCTAGGCCTCACAGCAGCCACCTTCCCCTTGTACCACTCACCAGAGTGCAGTTCTCTCCTTGTTCTGCCATCCGCAGCTCCTGCAGATCTCATTTAAGCAGGCAAATGGTCAAACTACCCCAAGTGTTAACTACAGCCCACCTCTTACTGAGTTTATGTGGAGTCCTCTTCCTAAGTCTGTCTAAAGTCAGCTGAAATTTAATCCTGACAAACCTCCTAGAAGACGCTGCATAGTGAGACTGTGACAAAGTGACCTGGGACTTACCAGCGTGTAAGCTCGATGATTATATTCCATATACAGCCTCTTTGCCACAGTGTTGCTCTCTGAGGTTGCCATTTGAAGTGTCCTGTTGTCCCCAGAGGAGTTCTGGGCATGCATCAGATTTTACAGGGAATACGTGCACAATCACAGCTACTTGAAGCTGAGCTAAGGCAGGCATATCTAGCCAGTTACCTGTCTGTCTGGAATCAGATCACTGTTCAGATAGAGGGTTGGGGCACAGTTCCGAAAAAGTGAATCTTGACTTTTCCCCATCACGCATTTCTTTTGGTTTCATATGAAAACCGCAGTTCCACGGACACTTCAATTCAGTTTTCTTTTTCAATTAGAAAGTCTTCTACCAAGCTTTGCACTTTGTAATAATAATGAGATTATAAAATAGGAGGCTCTTAATATCAAGGAGAAACAAAAAACCCAGGGTGAACTGTTCTTCAGGGTCAAGCATCCCTTTTGATTTTATTTTTTTTCCTGATATTCACACAGTGCACCGAGTGACTAAATCCTGACTTAGTTGCAGTTTCTCCTTGCTCCCTCCAATGACATTGTTCAATAAAGGACAGAGGCTTTGCAGACTCCTGTGGTTTTCTTCATGCATCTACAGGTCAGTGTGCTTCCAAATGAGACAAAGGCTCCCTCTGCAGATTATGGCCACCTTGTTTTGTGTCTATCAGTGCCTCACTAGTGACCAATTTACCATCCTTGCTACCCGTGTGCCTCTGCTGTCTTCGTGCAGTGCTTTGAGAAGACAAACCTCACCTGCACATTTTTCCCTGCTGTTACCCTGCCTGCCAGGCACAGCAGAGCCACCACAGCCCGTTTCCCATCTGCTTTGATAAGAGAGGCTGGGGCACTCCTGGAGACCAGGGCACTTGAACCTTCTCTCAGCTGAGAGGCCTTGGCCAACCCCTCTGCCAAGTCTCCCGGGGAGCAGGCAGGCACCCAGAACGAGGCCACGGCCCAGCCCTGAGGGCAGGAGAGGCGGGCAAGTTGTCTGAGTGGGCCATCGCCTGTCTGAGCTGGATGCTTCAGTCCTCTTGTGAACCAAAATCTCCCCAGATTTACACTTTGGGAAAGTTCTTTCACAGTCAATTCAATTGAAGGCAGAGGCAATCCTGCTGTGCCCAAACAATTGGCTGTGAAAGTAGACTGGGATGAACCCTGAACACCCACCAAGACCAGCTGAAATCTAACAAGCTTACCGAGGCAACTGAAAGGAGAATTTGGATTTTGAGACCATCAGCAATCTGCATTTTCAAGATTAACAGAAGCTGAATGCTTCTACACTATGCATGAAACAACTGGGCTGTGCAGGGAACTGATTGTCAGGATTCCTACCTTCTATTTTAAGCCCTTCTGGTGCATTATGTCTGGAGCACATATGACCAGTTCCCTTAGGGGAAGTTTTGCTATTTCTACACTTTTCCTAGAAATACTGTCCCTCAACGGCCTTTGTGCAAAGCTCTGAGATCCTTACAGGATAAAATACACTACTGGGGGAAGTAACACCTACCTAATATAATCAGTACCTATTGTTTTGTTTTCCAGGTGAATACAGGGGAATTCTTCACTCAGAGGGTGGTGAGGCACTGGCACAGATTGCCCAGAAAAGCTGTGGATTCCCCATCCCTGGAGGTGTTCAAAGCCAGGTTGGATGAGGCCCTGGACAACCTGATCTAGTGGGTGGCATCCCTGCCCATGGAAGGGGGTTGGAACCAGGTGATCTTTCAGATCCCTTCCAACCCAAATCATGAATATAAGAAATGAATATTCATGGCTGCACTTGAGGATTTAATAAAGCCATTCCTGGAAGATTAAGGAAGGAAGAAACCTTCTGACACCACAGATGCGTGAGGACACCTGATTAAAATGGCAGGGTGATGACATGACAGGTTAACAAAGTCCATGGCACAGACACACTGAACCAACCAATAATCTCTGAGGTGGCACACAAAGACAATTTTGAGTGGATATAAACCAGCAGGTAGCTCTTATTTGGGCTGCTAAAACATGTGACAGCCTTTTAATCCCTCTTTAAGTGAGACATACATACCACCACAGTAAGACACGTAGCACAGCAATATTGACTGGCTTGAGAGACTCAGTCTAGTTACACGACAGTTCAGTTTACCAAGAATTCCCAGTATGTCATAAAAAAAATTAAGAATTTAAATTTGTGTGTGACAGGAAATTTATGATGTCATATGTTTCTAACAAGCATCCATTTTCCCTGGGCGGGGGGGGCACTGAGAAGCTAGGATGTTGCCAAAGGAATGATTTTGTCAAAAAGCTAGCATAAGGTCTCACAGCACTACTTTTCATGATACCTGTTACATGTGGATTAAAGAGTTTGGACTAGGGGCAAAAGAGGAGAAAGTGAAACATGAAAAACATTCAAAAGGTTTAACACCATATACCATAAGCAGACAAAAAATGGTGTTGGAGGGCATTTGGAAGGCATAATGTTTTGTGAAATTTTTGCAAAGTATCAATCAAGGAGATTTCAAGCTAATCCAATGGTATATTACTAGGCAAATCTTTACATTGATTTTTTTTTTTCCATAAATTACTTTCCACTTCACATTTTTCATTATAATCAATATTAAAAAAAAAGAAATCCAATCATTTTCCAACAAGATAGTACTTAGTCTTGGAAAGAATAATCTTGCTATGGTGAGTTATTCCTATGGACTTCACTGAGGTAGACAGAAAATGCATTTCATATCAGTAAGAGATTATTTTCCAAAATCAGACTATATATTTGTTCACCACTTCCAAGACTTGTTGAAATAATTTGTGCGTTTTCCTAATGACAACTGAACTCAAAACTCCTATAAACATTAGATCAAGTTAGTAATGTTTAAAACATATCAGTGGTCGAATGGAAATGACTGTGCTTGCTGCATGCCACTTGGAACACCTATCTTAAGAAAGCAGATCTGAATCTTTCATTCTTTCATTGCTGAGGTTCAACTGGTGGTGATGGGGTGACCTCTGACCATATAGCAGAAAAACATGTCAATTTATTATTATTATTCTTATTATTTTTTAAATGAAGAGTGGTAATAATATGAAACATGCTGGGCCATTTATGATTTAAAACATGTTTATCCAATCTTAGACTATTCCCTTCCTGTGACACTTACCATGAGTACAATGCACTTGATGCACTCTGTAGTTTTATGCTGAAACCACATTTCAGTTCCGTGTTATGCTACTTGGCAAATTCATTTAAGAATACGATTATATCATGTAATTAATATATTGTAAAATACATGCTTCTGCCATGATGTTAATTGGGTTTAGCCAGCTCTGCTTCACACTTTACTCTTATTCTCAATTCTGAAAGCTGTCAGAAAAAAAAAAAAAAAAAAGCTTAATTAGAGCTAATTACTGCATTATACAACTTGAAATTAACAATTTCTCAGGGAACACAGTGTTTCAATTGATGCTAGTATGAAAACAGACAATCTCCCAGCTTCAGACATATGCTGTTTTTATATTGGATGAAGATGATTCAGCAGAAGCAAATATGTGTTGTGCAGATCAGGTGGCTGAGGCTTTTGTACTACTTTATTGCCCTGCTCTGAGCTAACCTTACACTGAGCAGGTTAGGTGATGCTAAAGAAAACAAAAAACCTGTAGGCATCTGAATGAGTTCTCAGAGATCACAGTGGGGAGCAGGAAGTCAGGCTTCTGAGATGACAGAAAGAGTGCCTAGGGAAGTGAGATCACTGAGAAAAAGTGGAAATTCAGCGGGAAAGCAGAAACCTCTCTGTGGGACACAGGCAGGGGGAATTCAAGATTTAAGCATTTATATTTCCAAACTGCTATCATAAATTGCACAGATTTTTCTGTATTAAAAGTAATTTGTAGTGCCTGTTCTAACAAGAGTGGTCTTTTTGCCTTAAAAGCCTTCCAGTCATCCTTGGTGAGCTTGTTATAGTAGCAGCTTTAGACAAACCTGCTTCAAAGTGGTGGCTGCCTTGGTGTCCTGTCACTGGGGCATGTCTCATAGAGGCAGTTCAGTGCTGCAGCTGAAAAAGGAGCCCACCTAGAGCATTGCTTTTCTCCAAATACATGTTTGTGTCAGGACATATGCCTGCAGAGTCTATGGATTTTTAATGCCAGGAGAACCTTAAAGTTATATTCTATGGACTAAGTAAGTCCTGCAAGGAGAAACATGATGTTGGAGCTGCTGCTTTCTTCCTTCTCATTCTAAGGACCTCCTGGGATTATTTGTATACATTTTCCTTCATGCTTTACACCTTGCTCTTTATCTTTTGTCTGTAACTCCACATTGCACCTGTGTTTACTATATAAAATGTATTTAACATACATTGCATTATTCTTTTCTATTTTCTTTGGTGTGTCTATGCCGTTTTGCCTTGTTTCCAGGTTTGCACTTAACTGTTGGCTACAGAGCTGCTCAAATCCTTGAAGCCTCCCCTGATGTCCTGTGCCTCCTCCTCCTCCTCCCACCCCACGTCATCATGCCTCTCCGTTGCCTCCTGTGTCACCACCAATGGGACCCCTGCTGCCAGGCTGGCCTGTGCTCTCCTACACCACAACACCGTGCCAGGGCCATAAGCATTTCATTCTACACAGAGTGACCACCTGCTCTTCCTGTCTGTGCAAAACTTCTGGTATATCATGTCCGTAAAAACAAGTAAAACAAATCAGGAAATAGTCACCTGATCATTGAAAAAAAAAACTGCTGTCACATCTAAACCAGCTAAAAATCATTCCAGGCAGGCACAGGAGATTTGAAACAAAGCAAGCCTGACATGCTATACTACTGCAGTGTTAGTGCATAGCCTGTGGCATATTACTAGCAATGGTGATAACTGTATTTATGAGGCTACAGGTTACACAGACCAGGCAGCAGCATGATAGATTTGCATTGGCTTCCGTGAAGTTTTGTTCCTTCATATCATCAAAGATCTATTGCCAAAATTGCAGAACAAAGCAAACCTCCTGCTTAACCCCATCTATGCTTTTTGTGCGAAATTATGCACAGATTTATTTTGACTACTTCGAGGACAGTGTGATTTTCCTTTTTGGCAACGCTTTTTCTTTTCATGCTCAGCTCAACATCCAAACTATTAAAGAAACACACTTCTATCTTAATGTGTTCATATGAGATTATGTAAGGCAGCACAAATGAGAGCAAAACCCAAGGCACTGTACTTTCATTCACTGTCTGTCATCATGTCCAAGAAAAGGATTCTCCCTTCATTCCATTTATTTAATTTGTACTTGCTTTGCACAAAACCTCCAGAAGTTACAAGCTTGTAAGAATCATACCCCACAACTTCCCATTCAAACCGCAGAAATGTTGGCTTCATAAACCTTCCATTCAAATTGATGAGCTTTCTGAGTACTTAGCCACAATTAGAATTTAATCCTGGATTAAAAGAATACAACACAGCAGGAGGAAATCACTGGAAACATAAATAATAGTAACCTACTTTTATGCTTCCTTCAGCTGGTACTGCCTAATTGTTTACAGGTGTCTGTTGCTATTATAAAATATATATTTCGACTATTATAAAGTCTTTAATACTACATTCCAGCAGATGCATCAGCAGATGCGTGAGCAGATAACAGAAGCCTCTTACAACAATGATCAGCCTGGGAGACTAGCGGAGAAGCCCTGGACAAGCTGGTTTCTACTGCTCTTATCTTTTCTGAACTTTCTATAGTACAGATTTTTTTTCTGTATTCAAAAATCAGAAAGAATGCATCTTCTCAGGATGCTGAAAAGGAAAGATGTTTTTTCTTCTGGTATCTAGTTCATGCACTTGCACCTCCCATGGACTAACAAGCCTAATGGACATTTTCAGAAGAAAAGAATGCCACCAAGAATGCCACTCCATCCAATGAGACTAAAGCTTGAAAAACATCTAGCATATCACCATATCATCTGAAAACAGATATAAATGGTCAGAGAATCACTGGTAAACCATATAACATAATCAAGTCAGAAGTATAAATTTTTTAATGGAGAACCAGTCACTTTTCCCTAATTCCTACACATTGTTCCTTCCTGTCATGTATTACTCCTTTTCTTTTCTCCTATGCCAGGTTTCAATTCTTACTTTAAAGTATCAACCTTTAACTTCTGCAGCCCACCACAGGGAGGCAATTTCCATTTTTGGCTGCTGGACACTGTGCTACATGGGACAGTCATGGTGCAGAGTGCAACCAGTAAGACATGGCAGTGGGCACAGAGGGCATTGCAAGCGAACACAAAGGCCCTGTTTCCAGCTGTCAGCAACTCACTGCCCCTGACTGCAAGAAACGGGCATGCAGATGGGCTCGCGAAGCGCTGGTGTCTGAGAAGATTAAAAAAGACACCTGCCCTGATCACCACACCACTGCAGAAATTTAGACACAAACAATTACACATTCATTTAAGACTGAGTAATTGAAGCAAAGCAGGACTGGCAACAGCTTCTATCTTTTTTCTTCATGAGAAAGGGGGAACATGGGCAGAACGCAGCCATTCCAGCAGAAAGATGTGCTTTGGAGAAATCACTGTGGTGGCAACTCTGTCTGCAATGCTCTTTCACAACTTTGTTCACCTTTCCCCAGACAGTGCATCTCATAAGAGATGAGAGAAGATACTTTGTTTAAATATGACTAAAATAGTTTAAAATTTGAGATGTTTAATGAAGTATCACAGCCAAGTATGATTTTTTTTTTTTCTTAAAATATACTTTTTTTGATACATAAGACGACACTGAACTGAAAAGCTACTTCTTTCTCCACATGAGAACATCATTGGGAATCTTCTAATAACTCCTGTCATTACTCATCACGTTGTAACTGATAAAAAAGTAAGCTACTATTCAGCAATTCCAAGGTCAGCATTAAAAACAAGCCAATTTTTCCCCAGCTCTGTAGAAAAAGCTTTCTCAGCATCTAATAATGCCAAGTGAGAGTTACTAACATATTTTCCTAACCTCTTTTGTTAACAGTGCACAAAGACAGGGCTATAATTGTAGCTGGCTGTGTGCTTCACCACAGGGTTGGGATCAACAGCTTTTATAGAAGACAGACATCATCACCTCAGCCATCTTCAAGATGTCATCACTATATGAAAAAGGTGTAGATGCCAGCTTATCTCAAGGTAAATACTGATGCAAGACATATCTAAAACCAAAAATATTCTTTATATATACATATATTCAACTTTCAAATATTATGCATTTATGTTGATCCACTTGACAAAAGGATATTTTCACTGCAACTTTGAATCAAAAGACCAATAAAAATGCCACCTGAGAATTACTCATGGTACTTTGCCAGGGCCTTGTTTAGGATAGCTAACAGGTATGAGTAGCTTCTGCTGAAGAGCCATGCAGGACTACAAACAGCTCTTCCATGCATCTGTCTGCCTAAATAAATTTAGCGCTGCTGGAAGAGTAAAATATTCAGCCAAGACAAGCCCTACAGAAGAGAAAACATTGTCTCTTCTTACCCTGAACAGTTCTAAAACAGCAGTACTGTTTGCAGGCACTCTGCTCAGACAACACTTTAGGGAAAAAGGTGGAAGCAACTGACTTCTCAGAGAAGAAGCAGCAGCAAACAACGCCAACAGGAATTTCAGAGTGGCTTGCCTGAAAAATACAGCCTGATCTTGAAAATGAATGACAAAGTTCTTCGGTACTTCAAAAGAAGCACCATCAGCTTTTCAGGGATGTTTGCTTGCTGTATAAGTAAACAGGCTGCTTATTTGGGTGAGGGCACACGCTGCCAAGCAGGGTCAGAGGAGGTGAGGAGTTATTCACATCACAACTGCACAGTCTGACGCAGAGCCGAGCGGTCGGGCGCTGCACCGCCTTGCCCACTTGCGTTCTTAATCCTCCAAGGAGGTCAGCCAGGGCTGTGTCCGCTGAGAGGAAAACAGAGCCCGTCCCTGTTCGCAGACACACAGAAAGTGAGCTTTCAAAACGCTGTCAGACGATCTTCGGGTCACTTTACTGATGTAAACTGGAAAAATAAAGACTAAGATTTCAATAGCACTTTTCACCATTAGGGTGCCAAGGCATTCCACAAAGGATATTTTATTTGCCCAGGCAAACCTAGCAGATCCCTGCCAAGCTCAGGGCTTGGTCACGTATCGCCTGAGTGACCTGAGCCTCCTTTGAACCTGTGTCGAGTTTGAGAGAGATCTTTTCGGATACTAGGCCAGAGATCAAATGTATTTGCTTCCTCATAATATTTTCAATCATATTCTGTCATTGGAGAAGGAGAATTGTAAGGGATGCTGAGGATTTTCTCTAAAAGCCTATGAATTAATGACCCTTTAACAGCCTGGCTGGGAGGAGGAGCTGATAAAATGTTAATGACACTCCTTTTCTTCTCCCCACCATCTACTGAAAGCTTTTATTCCTCGAGTAAAAGACACACACCCCTCTCCATCTGTCCACAGCACTGCCCACCCTGATGCCTGTTTCCTGCCAGGGTCCAAGGGCACTCAGAGGAAGAGCAACTGCCTCTGGGCATGCTACCTGCATCATAGATGCCTCAGGCCGTGTTACAGGCAGTGATCTGCCAAGTGGGTACAGGGCTCTCAGGGAATTCTGAGACACTAAATTCCTCTTATTTGGGCTGGAAGTGCTGAGCTTTCCTCTATGCACAAGTTATTTTTCTACTACCTTAGTAGAGTTTTCTCCATTTTGAACCTAACTGGCATATCATGTACAAACAGGGCAGGATACCTGACAGGGCCAAATGAAGGTATGAGCAAGAACACAGACTACAGAGTTGTTCCCATGGGTCCAGTCCTTGCAGTCAGGGCAATGGGATAGAAACGACAGAAGCCATAAGAAGCTCCTAGCTCCTGTCTAAGTCTCTTGTGTTGTCCACTTCTTATATCACCAAAATTCTGGGATGAATGTGACATGTTCACTTGCAAACCCACAGAGCGTGGTTTCTTTGCAGAGAAGCTAGAGAAGAAAGTACTTTGTAAGTACCATTTTTAGCCCTGACTTTACCCATAGTGAAGATCAGTCTCTTTCCTTCCTGCCCCACTCGCCCTCTTCCAAACTGACCTGTAAGACTAAGATCTCCAGCCTGAAGTACTTAATATGTAAAAAGTAATACAAGTCGAGCAGCCTTCTGGTCTATCAGACACAGGCATCTGGCTTCCCTTTCCAATCCTAAATCTGCCACCACATGCAAGCTTTCACCCCTGTGTCTCTTAAAAGACCGCGTGAGGAAACAGGAGCAACCTTATCTTGAACCTCAGAAGCCTCCAACCCACACTCTTGCCTGATCCCCACAAAAAAACATCCCCACATCCCCACCAAAAGAGAGGAGAGGCTGAGTTAACCTGTGACTCACAGTGCTGTTAGCTGGCAGGAGCAGAGAGGGCTGAAGTTCTGGCTGTTTCCCTACTGGTTCTGCAAGCTGCCCAAACCCAGTGTCTGTAGCAGCACTGTCCCCATCAGAAGAGCTTATGTCTGTAAACCTTACTAGCCCTGGGGGGAGAGAGACTGCACTGTGGGGCTGGGGCATGCACCTGCAGCAGCTGAGATGGAGATCCCTGGCTGGAGGCAGCTGGAAACGCTGCCTGTGCTGGGGTGGACAGCTCCCTGGTTAGAAATCCTGTCACACCCCTGCACTTTGTTTTCATTTTTAAAATTGCATTTTCTAACAAAAAGGCTCAGCTTACATACAGTAAGACTTTCAAAAACCTTTCATTTCACTAAAATCCTTAAGAGGTGCAAGGCTATAAATCCCCTTCAGCTTTCACATAGTCTAACTGAACAAAGAGCTGTCAGCATGCAGTGCTGGGGCAGGTCATTTTGATCACAGCTCATCAATTACATTGACCACAGAATCAACCAGGGACCAATAGAAGCAACTTAAATGAATCCTGGAGGTAAAAATTTATGTACAGTATTGTTACAGGTAAGATGACAGAAAACTAGCTATAAGCAAATGTACATAAATTTTAATATGCTATTGACTGGCTACAGGCACTGAATTCCAGGGAAATCCAAAGTATATAATGGCAGGGCATCGCACTGCAGTGACAGGATCATTTAAATGACCTTAAGGCACTGGAAACCCAAGTCTAAAGGTGGTAAAAATGAAATAGGTATTCGCTGGGTAGCATTAAGAAGAGATTACATACTTCACTCTTAGTATTTAATTCCCCCTTCCCCCCTAGATGAACTCCCATATATATATTTCCCAGAGTTCACTCCCTGGGCAAACCTTTGTAGCTAAGTGCTTTTAAGTAGCAAATTATTATATTGTAATACAATTTGTAAAGCGTGATTTTCATTAATAATGGATAAAAATACACAATGGCTTTCCTGTATTTGTCATATCATCAGATTGATCTAGCTTGATCTTTCATCATGAAATGCAGTCCTAGAACTGAGAGGATGCTTCAAAAGTGTCCCATTGCTGCCATCCTGTGGCAGGCACACGTATTTCAGCTCGACACCAGAGAGAAAATACTCCTTTAAGGGTATGATTTTACAAAGATCTGTTATCAACTACTCCTAAATGCCACAAAAGGAATGAATGACAGTCGCCTGCAAACGGTAGTTTTCATATCTTAGAAAGCCACAGGCCATTACAGCAAGTCAAGCAGAGGTGACTCTCCTGAGCAGAAAATAAGGATCAGATGACAGGGAGCTCGTGTCTCTTAAACTGAGAGGCACTGCAGCATTTAGTGGTCTAATCCAAAAAGGTTGCTAATGTTTAATCATCTCTAACCCTCTCCATATCAGGCTGCCAATTCCAGAATAAATAGGAAGGTTCCCCTTGTTCCTCACAGGAACTCTGGTAGTGCCTTCAATCGGAAAAGCCAACAGACAGCTGCATTGAAAACCAACATGATAGTACTGGCCCCAAGTCTGCGTACAAAATCCTGCCTAAGCCACACAACACCCAACATAGAGAAGGAGATCTGATGACCAGAGGCACATAGGTGGGATCACACAGTGCCATCGTTCTGCCTATGCCCTCCAGGGAAGGAGAAGGCACCCCTTGGTGACTGCCAGAGCACCACCTTTGGCTGCTCTAGCACAGTACACGCAAGCATGGTCTGTGTTGCCTAGAATCTCACTGCCAGACCCTTACCAGGGATCAAGCCTTCAGCTTCAGGCCAACAGGAGAGATGTTAGCAGGATTTTGGTGGAGGTTGTAATACCACTGCCCGGTTCATCTTCTCACAAGCTCTTCACTTCAGCAGTGTTGAAGAAGCCATGAAGCAATCCACAATTTAGCAACCTTTGCAGGATTCCTGCTCTATTAACACAACCCTTGGACACCATCAGAAACAACTCACAAGCACCAAGCTCTGTACCAGTCCTGCCTTTGATGCCACTTTGAATGCCCCAACTTCCAAGAGCAAGGCCAGAGTCTCTTCCATCCTGAAGACAACAGGTTCTGTGGGAGTCCAAGTGCCATTTCACAGCAGAGTAAATATTATTTTACCTGTTGCTAACTACACCTGTGCTGCCCAAGTTCTCCATGAAAAGGCATTCAGCCAAATCATTAAACGTAAAGCAGAGGTAGACACTAGGAAGGCTGATATGACATGCGTCATCTCTGCACTGTGAAGTCTGCACAAAGATGATGAGAAGCCATTCTAGACCATGGCAGCACCGTGCCCACATATACACGTGTAGCCCAGACTCATTTTCCTCTTAGCACATGATGACAGAGAGGACAGAAAAAAACACCCAAGTCCCTCTGTACCCAGCTGAGAGCTAGGTAACAGCCTCCACAAACCAACAAACCTACTCCAACACAAATTGGGAATTTCAGTCACCCAGCACCCCTCTCTCCTACTCTCTGAATCATGCACGACTGCCTCTTTAACGCAGCTCTCCCGATGGACCCTTCCCTTCTTCTGTGCTCTGTACTCGACAGCTTGAAGAGCAGCACAGACCGCATGTCCTCCCTTCAGCCTCCCACCTGCTCTGCCAGCTCTCCTCTGAGCTAGCAGCCCACCTCAGCCTTGCTTGCCCTTGGGGCCAGAACCCCCAGCACACACTCACTAAGTCTGAGTCTTCCTTGCTTACCCAGCTCTTGTGCATTTCTTTTCTTCAAAGACACGAGTCTTAGCTACTTATGTTCTGTGAGATATTTAAAAGAGAGGGGCTTACAGCTTGTAAAGTAACTGAAAAACCACCTGGGCGGTTTTGGAAGGGCAAGGGAAAATGAGTGTGCCCACCATGTTGTTCTTACTGAGGCAGTGAGGTAGCCTCAGGCACAGGGGCACCAGCAGGTGTAGGAAGGAGCACAGGCAAGGAAAGGGGCAGAAAGGGCCACACAGAAAGAGCAAGGGAGGGAAAGCAGGCTACTGTGGAACTTGGCCCTACCCAGGAAACACAGGGTGAGAAGAGGTATAGGCCCAAACAAACAAACAAACAAACAAAAATACCTTTATGTCTGTTCTGCCACTTCATCTTCTGAATACTGCTGTGGATAATACTGAAGATTTAATCTTACCTTCCACAGCTGATCTCCACAAAGCCCTGGCAAAGAGCAGAGCTACCTTCTGACACGCTGTGATGTCCAGATTCTCAGCTGTGAGAAGGGGACTGTTTCTCATTTCCAGGGAATTAAGTTTTTACAAGAGAATCAGCACCCATTGCAGAGTGGTGTGTTCTTATCTTGTGTTCCTGATACTGCTCTGACTATTGCATTGTCTAAGGAGAACACTAATGGAAAGTGTGTTGAAATCCATTCTATTTTCTTCAGAAACTTTTTTAATTTTTTTTTTTTTTTTTTTTTTTTTTTTAAATAGGTGCTACAGACAACTGCAGTGCCACACTCCAACACCCAGAATTTTTGCAGGGGAATCACTCACTGCACCAAGCACAAAGTAAGGCCTTCTGGTGCTGGATCTTCTTTAATCTCAGATATGTAATTAGAGAGAGCAATTGCACAATTTTAAGCAGTTCTGGTGAGAATGGGGTTTAGATCAGGCTGATGGAACTGTTACCTTCACGTAACAACCACAGCAGTTAGATGGATGTAGAAGGAAGCAGCTCTATACTCAATGGTTTTCACGCTGTCTGTGGCAGACGATGAATTTTTCTTCTAGAACTAAAAGTGACAGAGGTTCTGCATATTTTTTTTTTTTTTTTTTTTTTTCAAATTTATCTCAAAGATGTTCTTATTCCTCAGGTTATAAGGAATTGAATGTAGGTAATACTGGGGAGATGTTTTTTGATGATGAAATAGCTGTAAGGTGTTTTAAAGGACTTCCATGCTAACTTAGGTATCTTCCACCCCCAGTTTCCAAGACACACAGATAAGCAGCATGATCTACACAGGGCCTACTTCACACAATAAATTTTCCTATTAATGTAATACAAACAGAAGGAGAAACATTCCTGAGAGCAGTCAATGATTTGGCTATGGAGAAAAAACATGAACTGACGTTTTAACAGCAACAATGCCATTCCACCCTACAGACTTGCTGTACTCCAGCCTGCTTGAGCTGTGCAATGCAATATTCTTGAATGTTAAAAAGGCAATCACTGGGAAAATCTGGGTTGTTTTCTTTAACTTGGTTAGCGCCTAGATTATTGTCAAGCCATAGAATTGTGTATGTCTGCCTATCAAGAGAAATGGATATAGGATCAGAATTTGTTTTCCCTATTTTTGAAGAGCTGTAGGCATTCTCCAGACATACTCCCAATTAAGAAAACCTAAACATTTTCCATTCTTTGCAGTTTTTCACCTTGTTGTGTTAAATTATAACATACTGTTTCCAAGAAATACATACTTGAATTTAGAAATCTGCATGCAAGAGTAGAGAAAATTAGAATTCATGTTTTATTCCATAATGTTAACATAAAACCCAAAGACTAGTTTAAAATGAACAACAAAATAACTATGAGCTCTGTTTGAAGTAGCAGTTAGTGCAATGACAGGATTCTATTCAACATCTGAAGAGTATAAAGGTAAGAAAAACAAAACAGACAAAAATTCACTAAATTCAGTAGCTAATTCTCCCAATTCATAAAGCTTCTTCACCAATTATTGTTAGGACTGCATGCTGATCAGCTGATAGAATCGTCACCGATCAATACATAAAACCAAAAAGAAGTCCTGAATTAGACCTTGGTTAAAGGAATGTGAGCAAAGGAACAATATACTTCATGTCACCATCAAGGACAAAGCACTTAAATAAAAACAATCCCCCAACCCCAACCCCACCTCCCCCAAACAAAACAAAAATGTAACAAACAAAAAAAAAAAACACAAAGCATTCCTTTTAATTCTTCAGTGATAAGAAACTCTCCGCAAGGAAGGTATCTAATGCTTCTCAGACATTAGACATACCCTGTGTAACCTTCCTAAAAGTCACTGCTACCTGAAAAATTGTAGACACCTTGAAAATGAATTGCATTATCTTAGTATTACAACAGGTAGATTTCCTTTATAACAATCAGAGCTTCACTTTAGGCTTAAACAACACTGTGTCCCCAAGAGATGCAGGAAGCAAAATTCATCTGACATGACTCCAGGTCCACGTTATCCATGTTGTACTGAGATTTCATTTTCTACTTGATGAGTTTTTGGTTTCTTCATATTTTGCGGTGACTTCATATCAAGGGATAACTTGGAGTCAAATGTGGAAATATTAAGGATTAATATTGCTATCAAAATGAGAAAATAGTACCAGGCCAACAGAGATTGTTATTATTACAAAACAGCCCCAACACCCAAAACGAAGGTCACACTTCATAGAATGACGGGACAAGTCAATAAGTTGAGGCTGTGGTGCATCAGAGTTGAGAGTACTTCACTAGAAAGCTTTGCTTCCAGGCCCTTCCTGATTGAACTGGGTAGAGATGCTGATTTAAGTGAAGCTGCTGACCTCCACTGCCCATTATTGCCACAGCTGGAGAAGTAGGCTGCATAGCACACAGACTCTGTACCATTACGAATTTCAGGAATTAAACTCCACATCTTAAAACGTCCCTTTGGAAATGAGGAGGCTGTGCAGAAGTATCAACATACTTACCAACACTGTTGGCAAGCGGTGCATAGTACCATTTTCTGTGCTAGCTGTAGCTTCCAAGCAACATGCATGCAGAAAGAATATCCAAGGTAATCTGGTCTGAAAGCAAGAAAGATGTGTGCTACTGCTATAAAGCCACCAATCCAAACTTAAGGATACAATTACCTGGCATGGTCAACAGCAGATATTCTTTACCAGCAGTTTACTATACCAGCTTGGTCATTATCTTTCACCATAAAGGAACCAATACTGTTGTCAAGCTTCTTTCCTTAGTGAAGAAAACATACTTAAGGATTCTTCACTACCTTGGACGTGCTTCCCTGGTAGCCCTTCACTCAAAATTTCATTATGTCAGTAAGTGACTAATCTCATCAAATGAAATAACTGTATTGCTAAAAATAAGAAACAAGAAAGGTTGGATTTAAAAAAGGCTATTAAATCAAACACCTATCTTTAAGTAACTTATAATTCACTGATGTTAAGAAAGCATTGCTTCCAGGACTCTTCATGTTAAAAACTGAAGAGACTTTGGTAAAAATGCATTTTTTCCAAATCTCAGATATTTGCCAGCAAATACTCTTGGGTGGCCATCTTACAGCTATCACACAAACTGAAAGGAATGAAGTCGTCCAGCTCGCTGAAAGAATGCAAGATTCAATACAGGATCTCGAAAAAGGATGCATTACAGAGAAACTGAAGTACATAGCGCTCAGCAGAAAAGCAGGTTTGCTTGGTTCTTTTTACTCGTGTGTGTTAAGATTTACTTTTATATATACAGATATGTATATGTAAAATACTTGCCATATAAAACATGGCTTTGGCAACTGTTGTTTAATGCCAGGATTTTACATACAAGGTAAATAGGTCTGTTTTCAGAATCTGAACAGGTACTTTTTATAAGTCTGATGAAGGGCATAATATACCCAAGCAGATGTTTGGCACACTGAAGCTAATGCTATTTTTTAGCATTTGGTTTTCTTACAAGTTTTACTACGTTTAGTATTTAGTGACTAAATCACAAAATGCGGCTCACTACAACTAACACCACAGAATTTGTCCATACTTCTTGCAATTATTTTTTTCCCCTCCTTCCATTTAAAAGACACTTCAGGCCTCAGAAGCAGATTTAAAAAAATCTTTGATGATATCTCATTTTGAGACAAAATGTGTTAAAATACGTCATTTTAAAAAAAAGATGAAAAAAAACAGGGTCGTCTCCCTTAGTCAATTTTCAGGTATTGATAGTAAAAAGCAGGCATTTCTATATAAAAACATGCCATAATGAGCTTCTAACACATGAACTACAGAAAAAAAAATGGCTTCTTTCTTGCTACAGAAACCACTAATGAAACAGAATGAAGCAAGGATAAAATGTTTCTCATGTATGACACACTTACACAGAAGACCCATTATTGCTGACCAGGCTGGCAAGATGGCCATCAGGAGAGGGGAGAGGAGGGGGAGGGAGGATGAAAATTTTAAGCTCTGATAATTTTGGCAACAGAAAGAGGGAGACAAGAAAAATGCCAAGCTCTTTAGAAAAATTAGCAAAGCATTATGAAGCTGTTTTCAAACTGACTGCTTTACTGACCAAAATGAATCAGCCTAAGGACAGAAAACTGATGATTTTAAACAGCTGTCTGAAGAAGAGACATTTATCTCTTTATAATCTTACCTGCCAGTGTTTTCATATATATAGTACTAAAATCTGGTATAGAATTAATAGGAATTCAGACTAGAAAATAGCTCATTTGTTTTCAGTAGTAGTCCTTATATTTCAATCTAATCTTTAAGACTGGCAAAATGATTTGTGACAAATATTTAATATTGAGATTATAGGGTATGTTTCTTTTACAGGATTTGCAAAATACATTCTCATCTGTTTGAACGCAGATACATCATCATAGAGGAGATAGTGCATACATGAGAGATTTGTAGTAAAGCTTGAAGATACACAATGACCAAAGTCTCAAGATAATATTAACTTGGAATCCAGGTGCAATTTTTTTTTTTTTCCCCCCAAACTGTACATGTATTTTTAAAAAGATACAGCCTTTCAAAATGTTTATATATTGAAGCATATTCATTAAGATCAAACACCTATTAAAAACAGTAAAATAATAGCAGCAATATGGGAGAATATCTGAGCCACATGAACATTAATAAAATAAAAAACAATTAAATATGACACATTACTCTGATGTTTGTTAGGTAACAATGATACTTGATACAATTACTATGCCAAATCATTAGAGAATACGGTTCATAAATTCAGTATGTGAGCAATAATGGTGCATACTTCAAACTAAGTTACTGTTTAAAAAGAAATGTCAAAAATGAACTTCCACCAACACTGTTCTGGAGTGCTTCCTGAAGAACTCATCTGAATCTTTTTCTCAGGTTTGGACTGCGATCATTTTTGCTATAAGAACTAAGGATGTTTTTAAATATGAATTCCTTAAAACTAGTCTTATATTTTATTTACATTATTCAAAGTTTTCTTTTCCTTCCAACAACAAAATGTGCAGGAGGATTTACTACATGCTATACAATGTAAAAATAGACTTTAAAAAGCCAGAACAATGTGAGTAAAACTGTACAGTGCTTGTTCCCTGCTCCAGTTCATTGCACTATTAAGTTAAAATGGATGAGTTGTCATGCCCAGAGGATGTATTGCAGGATCAGAAAATCCACACACACACGGAGGAGGTAAATGCCTACTGGTTTAGGTATAGTACTAAATGGAAAAATAAAAAAATAAAACAAAAACTGAGTTATATCCATGGAAAGCTTCTCATCACAGGAAGGAGCACAATTAATTCTGAAAGGCAGCCCTCTTCATGTAGGACACAGAACTGCAAAAGACCACAAATACATTTTGGTAAACATGAGTGAAGTTATTCTGTAAAAAAGTATTGCATATACTAAAAACAATTAAGTGTTGAATCCTACCCTATCAGTAACACAATAAAATCTAGAAATTAGTTGAAATTCACAATTAAGATACCATCTTCTTCTGAGAAGGGAATTAAATGACACACCCCACTATTTTTAACTAATATTATCCAGAAATGAGTTAACTAAAGGTCATGTCTTAAACAGGGCTTTTTGTGGTGTTCTATTAGAGAACAGAACATTAAAAACAAGGTGACACATGCAGTTATGTTTTAAAATATGCACTGACAATTTGGGATTCTAATTCTAGTTTCTAAATCTGGTGCATGTACTTGAATCACACGCAGTGGGAAGACAAGACATGTCCTTCATGTGCTTCTCATTCCTGTTTCACATACAAGACAAACCTCAGAGCAATCCAGCTTTCAAACCAATGCTAGCACAACACAAAAGCAAATAAAGAAGTCAGGTGTAACAAACAGAAACTTCAAAGACAAGAAAATAAATATTCCTGTTATATGACATACTTGCATACTTTATGGATAGAACAAGGGTTAAGTTCTTGTTTTATTAATTTAAAACAATAAACCTTTTTGTTTGCTTGTTTGTTTTGCCTTTACTAGAAGCCTAAAAGATCAGACAAGTAATAGGAAAACAAGCTGCAAGATGAAAAATGATTCTACTTTCATGGCATCTACGTTCAGGAAAAAAGTCTAAAAGAAAATAACACTACACAAAATCTGTGTTCACTGACAACATATAGCATATTATTTTTAGCATTGTATTTTTACATTGCAATTAAGGACAACTGGACAAGAACACAGAGCTTAGCAATAACTCTATCTCAAAGCAGTTTACTGTCAGGATACAACTGATTTCAAAAGCATTTATTTTAGCTATTGGTACACACATACACACATTAATTATGCTTTAAGAATGTTGCAGTTATTTACACTTCACATTTTCAATTAAATCGAGGAAAAACTACCTTGCAGGGATACAGTGAATGATTTATTCACTGTTTGTGTACTGTAACACACAAACTGGTAACAAATTCTATCCCAAAGTTATTCCACTAAATAAGGTTAAAGCTCCAAATTTTGTAAAAACAAAAGTAAAAACTAGTAATCCTGAAATAACATGTCTAGATGTGATACCAGACAACTTATCCATAAAATTCTGATTGTGTATCTGAAATGTATTGATTTGCTTGTTTAGTTCAATTTAGGTACCCTGGCTTTCTGCAGATTTCTTCAGATATCCCTCCTTACCTCCATAAAAATAAAATTAGCTAATTTCCATTCCTACTTCAGCTTCTATTTTAAATCTGCTGTGAACCCCAAGCAGGTTATCCCCTATTGTTTGTTCTTCTTATCATGCCACCCAGATTAATAGGAGCTATTGTAAGTATACCTACTGGTATGCAAATACTTAAAGGCTAAGTGGCCAGCTGGATGTTGGATTTGAAATGCCAGTAGACATTAGCCCAACAGAAACAGTGATTTCGGTCTTCCTTCCTTCCTTCCTTCATGCAATTCTATAAAGTATACTTGTGAAATGCATTTTTTTATTCCTGCAACCCTTCTCTTTGTCACATGAGGATGAAATTGGCAAATACTAATCATGAGCCCAAAGAGACAGACAACAGAACTGCATTGAGTCATTTTCTTCAGAAAACAACCTAAACTTGGATACTCCAAGGAGTATAATAGTGGTAATAATGCTACTATTTGTTGCATTATCGTTCTTGACAAATAAATCTTAACAAACAAAGGGATTACACTATACAAACAAGAAGACAGACCAAAAGCTTCTGCAAAAAAAGAAAATCAATGGATATAGTCAATAAAAACATGCTTTCATCTAAGGATTTAGCACCTATTCTTGTTGTGATACCTAAAAACAATGGAGCTACATGTTACGACAGTTAATTTGTGCACAAGTAAGCTTGCTTGCATAGGCCTTTTAATGGAAACAGATGCAATGATTTCAAAGCACACTGCATTTGCTAAACTATCAAAAAAGATCAGTAGAAAGACGAGGATAAGCAGCATTTAAATGCAGTCAGCTATCTAAACTGCCAGCTTTAGTCTGAAAGTGTACTTTCTAAGATCAAGAACTGAACACTGCTGGTTTGACTTCACTGTCAGCAGATGCACCTCCACTCTCTTTTAAATCTCAGTTTCTACTTCACGATCCCTAGTGATAAAGTATAGTAATAAAATTAATGTATTAAAATTAATGTATTAAAAGAATCATATTCAGAAAAATGCAAGGACAATTACAATTGCTGATCAATTCCACATTAACACTTATTTCCATGCTGAATCTGTAAAATGAACCATATGCTGTTGGGAGAACTACTACATACCTGCAAAGCAAATCTATAAGTCCCTTACCCTTACTTTTGGTTTCCAATTTCTGAATAAAAATGTTCACTGAAAAAGAAAAATACCCTTCCCCCACCCCCCAAATAAGCTAACCAAATCAACCCTCAAAGAATTTTGTTTGTACTAGGAGTAACATGAACAAGAGAAGTTACTGCAGCGTACAATATTCTACACTGAATATGTACATTGGCCAGCTTTCCAAAACGCACGCACCTCTGAAGAGGTACTCCCTATGGAATAGATCCAGGGGAGAGCTAATTGATCACTGGAAAAAGGGACTTACATATGAGGACAAAATTAAATGGAATACATATAAATAATATATTTTTAACATTTTGGGGGACACAAAGGGGCAGCGGAAATTGGGAAAAGATGCTTAAAAATAATTTAAAAAAAAAAAAACAGACATTTTGAAAACTAGTAAACCTGTTCAGAAATGCATATTTTTCTTTCTTCCTAACATAAAAAGGGTAATGCCTCAGTGTAAAGAGCTCTGAGTCGCATTGGCTTTTTTCATTTCTTTGTTATGCCTCATTTGCACAGCCAATGTTCTGAGGATTTCTCCTTCCAGTGTTTCAGATGCATTAGCTGACACTTGCATATTACAAGTTATGAAAAAGAAAAAGTCCACGGTAACACAGAAGGTCAAGAGCAAATCTAGCTGCAGATCTCTCTTTCAAGTTCCAGCGCCATTCCCCAGCTCTTGACCAAAATGCCTTGCCAAAACAAAGTTACTCAGTCATCATTAAATGAAGATATAAAGTATTAGATGACACATATGGTGGGGTTGGTGTGTCCTCCTACACGAAGCAAATTTAGTCTTTCACAAACTTTATAATTACTTTTACATTTAGTTCAAAATATTCAAGATGACACTTCTATAAAACACTAGGAAATTCTGAAAAGAGAAACAAGAAGATATTAAAGTAAGAATTTATCAGAAAAGCAGCACTAAAATTTATTGTAAAATAAACACTTACAGGTTGATCTTATGATTCCATTCACCTTCCAGGTTCACAGCATTCTTCTTTTATTAGTCTCATTATATTATGCCAACAATACTACGGAAATTGTTAGAATCACTTTTTCACTGATACTTGTCCTTTATCTCTTGATTCTGAACAAAGTGACTTTTCAGTGGTAAGTGACAATATCTGGGTTTTTACTACTAATTCTGCGGACAGTCATAACACCCACATAAGACTAGTGTGTTCTGATTTTTAAAGAAACATAGAATAAATAAAAAATAAGAGTGCTGCTTTAAGAAGATTATTAAGGGTCTGTAAAATATTTATTTGCTGTGTAAAAAGTAATATAGAGTTGGAAAGCTCATAACTATGCAGACAAATTCCACTCTAACTTGATTTCCCATAAAGATACACAATTCCTATTGTCACATATAATTTACTGCCTTCTTTTTGTTGGAATATTGGGAAAAATAATCCTCAAATTAAAATAACAGATTTTAACTACCCATCTTTGCTGATATAACTCACAAGTTTCAAAAATACATTTATTGATTAAGGCTTAATAAAAAGAGACGAAAACCATTCAGTGTAAGACCATAGCTGGCTCACAGAGTAAACAAAGGCAAAATGGATATAATTATCACTACACCACACACACGATTACTGGGTCCAGAACTTGTTATCCTCCAATTTCTTTTGGAAAACAAATTAAAACCCCTGAATCCTTATAATCATTTTCACCTTGCCCAACACATTTTTAATCTTTCCAGTGTAAAAAAAAAAACCAACAACAATGGACTCTTGAAAAAGCAGGTTACTCCTTTTACTTTAAATTCAGGAGATAGGCTGGAATTTCACATACAAAAGCTGAGCTGAAAGTTCTTTCAAATTATGCTTTAGAATCATCTGATCTCCCTTTAACAAGCTCTAACTTTTGGACAACAGGCAGGTGTCTGGAAGTACTCTTCATGTATAAAGTCTCAGTGAGGCTTCAGGCCAGAAGCATTAGCAGCAGAAACAGAAGAGAAACAGATCCCAATTATTTCTGAAGTTTTAAGATTTTGCCAGTTCTACAGGATAAATCTACATAATAATACAATGCTGCCAGGTGAGCTAGAAATATTTAGCTATCTAAACATAGCAATACAAAGCTCAGTTAAGGCTACGGTGACAGAAGATTGATTCTGTGCTGAGTAGCTCTGCTGGCCACTGTGCAAACAGACCCCCAGAAGAGTGAGAAAGCCTTAGCTCCTGATTACTTAATTCAGTAATCATAGTAGCTGAGAGGAAGTCATCTCCTCCTTTCAGTATGAGTAATGTGAGTGAGAAATTACTCTTCAAACACCCATCATTTGTGTTTTACAATTTAGAGATAACAGTACTTCCCTGAAAGTATATGAAGAACTGTTTGATCCAACACATTTAATGTGAGCATGACGTTTTTTGTTATTGGTGCAACTAGCTGGTACGACACTCCTGATGACTTCGAAGTCATGACCATGCAGAAGTAGGAATGAGCCTCACCATCAAGCTTCTTAGATCATCCTGCCATATGTCCAGCTAATCTGTTTTTACAAGTTTTCTATGCAGAAGATTCCTGTTTCCCAAGGCATTCATTTCCTTCTCAGTATACAAGTAATTTAAAAGCTTTTCTAGATACTCTTTAAAAAGAGGAGATGCTGTAATGAACATTAACCATCAGTTTCTACCAGATGTATTACAATGAAAAGCAAACAGCCTTAATTACTGCCAATAGTTCATCCTCCTGGGTCAAAAATTCTACTTCACAGAACTAAAGCTTAGTGCCATCAACATGAAAAAAATCTTCAGCCTAAGTGGTTCTCAGCTCATAAGCAAATACATGTCTAGCATAAGAAAGATTTTTAGAAAGGCTAAGTAAACAATGGAGAAATCAAAGAAATCAACTGAAAGGACCTCGGCATTCTTTCCATATATGGTAGTTCTGCAGTGCTACACAGAAATTAGAAATGAGTCTCTTTGAACAGAGAGTCTGTTGAAGCTTCTAGAATACTGTGTGGCTCTCCTTTCCGTTTTTCTGAAGCAACAGCACACTAAATTTCATCCACAACTTTAACCTGAAAGCATTTTCAAATCTCTTTGAGATGTGTGGTTACCATCTTTGTAAGAAACAGAAAAACCTTTTTAAAAACACATGGGAGAAATCAAGTCAAATTACTATATTTGAAAAAAATAGCAAGACTTGGAAAACATGATACCAAAAGAGATGAAAAACTTTGCAATGTATGAAGTTGAAGCAGAACATTATGTATGCTTGGGTGGCAAATAAAATGGCATCAGTCATTCCTCCAGTACACCTGTTTGTTTAGATCTTGGGAGTTTGATGCGTATTTAAACACTAAAGAAGATGGGACCATGTACCTGTCAATGATTAAGTAAGAATGTAAACATTTTTAAGATCTTGGCAAAAAATATCAGAGAAGCATTTAATGGCCTGGAAACTACCTGGAACAACTCCTTAGAGCTAAAGCAAGCAATGATTTTCAACGTCTGGCATTCTGTTAATAAAAACTATGCACTGGAGGCTGGAAAATAAACCATTACCACACAAACTTTAAATAAAAGGTGACGAAGTTGAAACAAGTAAATGTAAAAAAATAATATTAATCTGAAGGTAACACTTTTTTAAAAAAGCTATAAGCACTTAATTTAGCAAATGCATTACAACCATACATAGCTTCAGTTCTCATTCTGTATCTCACAGGTTTTTAACTACACCCATTTTAATTTTGCAAGCCAGACTACCTTGCTCTTGCTGATGTCATTCAGCTATATTGCTATATTGTATTAACATGAACAAAAGTAACACTTTTTATTTATGAACTATATGCTCACCAGCCCCTGACATGAGGGGAGCCTTGTGTGGCTAAAAAGCAACACAATTAATGAATACTGCACAACTATTCTTTTCAAATACACCTTGTATGTTGAGTAAGTTAACTTATAATTAAAAAAAAATCCTTGCTAGGAAACATACTCACCCTTTAAAATATAGTCTGTTAACAAGCCTGGCACTTTCTCGCTATCCTCTTTCATGGCATGAAGGACTAAAGCATGAAAACAGAAACAAAACAAAACAAAAAAAAACAATTCAGATATTTAGTCATAAATTAAAGACAAGCCCCCTCATAAAAATAGTGAAGCTGTTTCTACTACTCATACGGTTATTACATATTATACTATCAAGAAAACCCTCTACCTTTCACTTGTGTAATTCTCATTGAACTCCACAGAAAATGGATAGTAGAGACCCATTCTACATGGTTAATTACAACATCATCAGTCATGACAACAGAAAAAGCACATCCCCATGAGAAACGTTGCCTAAATGAAATCACCAGATTCAAAACTGAAATATACTAACAACTGCTGGAGGGCTGGAGAACCTATGTAAGAGAAGCATGCTCTATTAATTAATTTCTGTTTTTGTTCTTCACCTGGAATCATGCAATACTTCAATTTTTCTGGAGAAACACTGCTGTAAATGACTGGTTAAAAATGTTTCCCATCCAAAATAGTAACCATTAACAGCTGTAGCCTTGAAAAATCATAAATATGATTGAATTTGGAGTTAACTTAGAATAATGCTTATGTGCCATTTTTTGAGACTGATAACAAATTAAAATTGTCCATCCTTGAGTATTTCTGAAGAAATAAATGTTTTTGGACTAAGTCACAGGGAAGGGCACAGTCTCTAATCAAAATGTTCCAAAGAGAATCAAATTCAGAGAAAACCTGTTGAAATAGTTTCCTAAAGGTTGAAAAGAAGGAACAAGTTTTATGACAAGTGTATATTTGTGCTGAGTCACACAATACTTGCATGTAGTTAGGTACCTAGTATGTTTAGCCTAAGCTGCCCTCTTAAAAAACCCATCTTCCTTCAAAATAGTAAGGAAACTGTTTTCTAACCTTTGACTGAATTGCAACTGAGTTAGATATCTGAATCTAAAAGAAGATTACATAAATATTCTCCTAGATGACAAGGAGCTTGCTCCATAGATCTTTCCTGATCTTTTCAAAGACTCAAAAGAAACTAATTCTGAATGTGATTTAGGTGCCAAATACCCCTTTATACTTATGGAAAGTTTCCTGCCCAAGGTTGTATCTGCAAAGCATGAGGAAAATCAGACTATTTAGGGGTATGTGTTTTAGAGTGACTCATGGCTTTACCTACTTTTTAGAGCTGCTCTTTTTTTTTTCCAGGAATTTAGTAGATATGCACCGCAGACAAGCACTGCTTTAGTTAAGCAATAAAAATGTTTAAAAGACCTTTTTTTTTTTTTTATGTACTACATCTCTCATGTTTTGAGAAGTATGTAAGCATGTAAGAATGTCAGGAATTATTTTTACTGCTGGCTTACAGTACACGTTTAAAAAAACCAAAATGGCACAAAATTAAGCAACTTGACACATATAAGCTTGTCTGTTACTCCATAATTGAAAGCAATGACAATTCCTTAAGTGCTCTTGACACAACTGAAAGAACCAAAAGCACAGAATTATCTCGAATAGCAGAATTTCATAATCTCCAAATTCTTCATGTGTGACTAAGCTCCAAGTATAAAGAGCATTTTATTCCAACTTTTATGATGAAGCAAGACATGAGTGATCTTAATTACAGAGTAAAACAAAGCTTTGGACAAAGCTTTCCAATATTTATTTTCTCTTTCCAGGAAACGAAAAACCAGTTTCTCACTATCCTTCATCCACCTATGCAGCTGAAAAGTAGCTTAAGATGTCATTAGATTCAAAGCCCTGCAGTGTGGTATGATCAACCTTTGGGCAACCTGACTTAATGAAAGAAATCCCTGCCCATGGCAGGGCGGTCGGACTAGCTGATCATAGTCCCTTCCAACCGCAAAACATTTGATCAAATACATCAAGACATTTTACCATCTGTTTTTAAACCGTTCGTATATACCTCAAATGAAGTAGATGACATTGATTCCCAGAGAAGCTCTGCTGTATTTAATCACTTTAATAATAATATTTTTAAAAAATATATAAACTTAATTTTCATTCAAAATAGAGTAAAACGCAGATGACTTAGAACTTATAAATAATTTTGAGAATCTGGCCTAAAAAAGATGGGAAAAAAGGTCTATTTAGAACACTGTCTAAACTCAGGCTTGGTTTACACTCCCTAATTACTAACATTTATTAACCAATCTCCACTCCCCACCCCAAATCACCAACAGAGAGAAGCAGGCAACTTTAAAGGCAATGAAGTACAATTAGACAAATAATCATAAGTGTTCCAGCATTCATTCAAATTTGTCTTTAAAGTAACCACAATAACCTCAGCAAGTTTAAACAAAAAGGGGTATTTTGGGTTCCATAAGGTAGCAGAGAGACATCGCTGATAATTCCATGACATATGGTAAGGTATTTCCATAAGGCTCCATCTATGGAAATAATATGCGAACTTAGGCTTTCTGATACATGCAAGTTTTTAAGCCTTCAGGGTTTCAGAAAATAGCTTGAAAAGGAATATTGTATGAAGGCTCAGAAGACGAGGAGAAACTGGCCAAAATGTATGGTTAAAAATCATGCAAATTTACATAAATGCCACAGGGAGAGAGGGAAAGAAATAAGTGATTCATCGGTTGATGCAAATAATGTTCAAAATAAAAGGAAGACAGGATCAGTGAGGGGAATTTCACATGCTCACTTTTGGTTAACGTTTGAAGATCCTCAACAGATGGGGGTCCATTCTTCTTCTCATATGGAATGACGGTCGTTAAATACTGTCAAATGAAAAACAGAGTTACTTGAAAGCCCTTTAATGCTATTTCTGTTACGTGACTTTTGTGCACAGTGTAGCTATTGAAATCACTAGTCATAAATAAAAGCTTTTCAAAAGATCGTATTTCACAAATGATTCTACCTCTCATACCCCAAAGCTATTATCACAGAAGCCAAACTATTTTTTTTCCAAATTACATAAGCATCACTTTATATCCCACGTAGCTAAACACTAAACAAACAAGCAAAATAAAAATCCTAACAAACAAAAAATCTGTGTATAATATCCACCAGGTTTCTTCCTCTGAACCTAGAGCACAGCAATAGTAAAACCTTTAGCAAAATAGCAAAAATTTTTCCTCTCCGCTTTCTTGGAAAACCTCAAGTCCTTCATATATTTAAAGTACTTCTTACATTGAAACAACAGCTGGAAGAACAGCCACTTCAGCACTTCCTCTCAAACAACACTACAAAATGCAGATGGACAATTTTCACATGGGCTTCTAAACTATTGTATAATATATTATAAGCAAGTGACACCAGTCCTATCAAAAATCAGGAAGTAGTTGTTCCCAGTAAGTACATTTAAAAATAAACAAACATATTTCCAGGTAAATATTTATGTTGCCTTCAAATCACTTGGGAAAGTGATAGCCATCAGCTTTGCATCAGCTTTTCTTTAAAATTCCTGAGCACAACTGATGGAGGCTGCAGGAGGTACATGAAATAAGGTGTTCAGGTTTGTCCAAGTGTACTGACAAATATTTGAAAAACTCTTCAGACTCAGCACATGCTGTGTTTGAACAGTCTCAGAACAGCCAAGGGATTTTCCCAGTGACTGCTTAACTCTAAGTACATGAAACACCCCCAGGATCCTGAGCGTTCCCAGCTCTGAGGCTGATCTGTCCTCTGCACAAAGAAAAATAGTCAATGCTACAGTTAGGTGAAAATGAACAGACACCTTTCACCTTCTGATCTTACATACTTCCAACCAAAAGGAACAGAGCAAGCCTAATTAATCATGAGAGCCCGTAATTTGGATTTTTATTTCAATTCTCAGTTTTAATAGTCAAGTATGTTAGCAGATAGTATCATCCCAACTCCACGTTTTTTCAGTTTAGTCTTTATTGAAAACTTTCATTCTCATCAGCTTTTCAACAAATATAATTCACATTTTTTTTCAGGATTTTTGTATCTGGAGTACAGTCAAGACTTCCTTTGAAATTCTTGAAGTAAACCTGTTGCTCTAAGACTTTTATTAACTGAATTTAGGCTACACCCTACTATGTAGCCTATGTGAATGTATATTCTTAAAGAGGTCTGCATTTCAATAGTGCTGAAATCACTGGAATTTTTCCTAATGAAATCTCCATCAATTCAATTTTTAAGAATTTAATTGGAACGTTTTTTCTGGGTTCCACTGTGGTAGTGGATATAACAACTTTTAATCTCATTCAGTTTGAGAGATGTGATTCAGGTAACAACGACAAAATACATTGCATACCAGGTATCCTTCTGTAGCACAGCACTTCAGCAAGAGTCAAGTGTAACTTGGGCTCTGGAGAAGAGGTTTACTTTGCTGAAGAAGTGTTAATGTTGCCAAACCCAGCTACAACCACTGCCATGTTTACAGTGGGATCACACACCTGGTGTCCAAGCTTATCCTTTGCCTAAAAGCTGGACAGACTTGCTCCTGTATAATTTAAGGGAGTACAGTGTATAGGCTGTACTGACACCTCACCAAAACTTCATGCAAACACAGGGCACTTTACTCCTTCCCTAGTACTTCAGCATTTTCTCACATACACCTCGCACAGCAGAGGAAAGTATGCAGTGCTTCCAAGGTAACTATCCAAGAGGCAATTTTTGATTTCTATTCCAATTCTAATTTTTCTGTTCCAGCAGATGTAAACAAGCAGGTATCATAAGAGATTTGCATTATTCCTAAAAGTAAGAAAATAAATAGCTAAATACCAGGATGTTAAATCTGCATATGTCAGAGATGAAACCAGATAAATCAACTCAGAAATCAGATCTGACCAAATACACAGCACCTGTTCTCCTTCCCCTGTAAACTCTACCCACCAATTTTCCTTTACGACAAAGAAATCAACAATCACATAATTTATTTTCCCCAAATCACCTTATTTTTTCACCAGTACTTTCCTGCTGTAAGTCTTTATGACAGCACTATTAAAACTCATTCATTGAATTGCTGTGTGAAAGATAACATGTTTTGAGAAGGCAAAAACAGTGTCTCAAGTACAGCTTACTGACATGCCCAAATGTTAAATCTACCGTAACCTGTACATTTTTGACACAGATTTGACAATATGATAAGCAGCAATCCCCACTGTAATCTGTAACCACACATAAAAAATGTTCAAAATGCCTAAAAAATTAAACAAAGAAGACTAGCCTGAAATTCCTTCTGGAGATACGATCACAGAAAGAACTGCCAACATTTTGACGCTTTTTATTCAGTTTTTTTTTTCTTCCTCTTGTCCAACTGCACTATCAGATAGGAACTGGTGGTTCTCACTGGAAGTTTCTCTTTAAATTCTACCATCAGTGAAGATGCTGAAAAATTCTAAGTAATTTTTACTCAGGTCTCAAAGACAAAAAGAAGAAAAGAAGACTAAAGCTTTAAAAAGGAAAGTACCTGCTTACCTGTCAGAGTAGTACTACCCAGAAAATACTAAAGGTGGCAAAATGACTGAAGAGAGTTCTGAAATAACTGAACATGTCAGGAGCTTTATGCTTTGACTGAATGGGTAGGAACTTCTACCTTGTAAGGCGTACAAGAAATTGTCTGCCCTTATGATTTTTATTCAACACAACTCCAGATAGTTCCAGCTAGCAGAAAACACCTGAACTTGAGTTCATAATGAAAACCCTGGAAAACCATTCTAATATTCTGAGAGCAGCACTAAACAGAATTAGATTAAACTCAGCCATTATTGGGCATATAATAATACTTTTTCTCTTTTCTAATTTGCTGCATTAAGAAAAAGACACCAACATTTTAAAAGCCGCAGTTTGGTAAAATGAAAAAGGAAAAACAAACAAGTGAAAAAAACAATAGGTATTACAAGCACAGGAGCTGTAGGCAAAGTTTCATAGCATTACTTAGACAGCACTTACAGAAAAAAGCTCTCAATTAAGAGACTTTAAACAAATGCCATAAAAAAATGGTCTTCCAGGACTAAATCAGGAAAGAACTGGTATCACACTTTCCTACCTTTCTCCACTGTTTTTCATTTTAAGCTCTTGCTATTTCCATGTTTGGCTTTAGGATACAGGAAAGGAAAACAAAATATATCCCAGCCAACAAGGATATAGTATAGGATAAATCAGGGGAAAAAGCACAATCATTGTGAAGAACGTTATTAGTAAGTTAACTGGAAGTGTTAACCCATTAGTGACATTGCAAATAAATGGATAAGATACTTATGCTTAGAAAGTTAGGAGGTAGTCAAAGAGAAAAAAGTGAAGAAGTCTGAGAATCAAAAGAGGGACTAGCACAATGTTGACTTACGGGAAAAATATGCTATTTAAAATAGATTAATTATTGCTGTTTACCTGTATCTTTATTAGTAATGGTAAAGACAGCAACAATAGCAAAAAAAAAAAAAAAAAAAAAAGAACAGCAATAACATGACCAGAATTGAAATATTAGATGATAACAATTCTGTTGGGTTAGTTCTATGCATGTGTTCAAGATCCCCAAAACAGATGATAAATAGCTGCATCTATGTATGCATTCATGATCTCTTACACACACACCTTGCTAGAGAAAGAGGCTAAATCCATACTTAGGTGTATGTAACATTTACAGTGATGCCCACTGAAGCTGGGTTGCTGTGCTGTACACTTCAACATTGAAATAGTCATTAAAAACTTGCCTTTGGCTTATGTGTTTTATATCAGTAATCTGTATTGCCTACATATGGCTGCTTTTAACATCATGCAGTTTTCAGTGGCAAAAGGACATACAATATAGTTCATGCATTTTGCAGATGTTACTCAGTTTTTAAACACATCAATTCTGAACATTAGAAGAAAAAAAGACAATTTTTATTCTGTTGTAGACATTACCAAAGTCCTTAATGCTGAAGGCTGAAATGGTTTGTCTAACTTGGTGTATATTCTTCTGTTGGATATTAGATTTTTACAGACATGCAATATATCTGAAATATACATTATGCCAAAACAGACCTTTAGTATGGTGTAACACATAAATAACAAATACGGGTTATAATTTCAGTGCATCAAGACTGAACTGTCTCAAGCTGTTGAGTAGAGGAGAGATTGTTGGCTGCTTAGAATCCTGAGGCAGGGAAAGGACTATGATGCCAAGATTTTTTCCCTATTTCTTCTGTTTTGGCATTTATCTTCAAATACTGGCAATTTTCAAGATCTCTGCTCCTACCAAAAGTGCAGGCAAAGAATAAGGAAATTGAGGATAGCCCAGCACCTGTTTCTCTCCACCCGAGTTTCCAAACGTGTGGCGGAAGCCATTCTGTATGACATTTGAGATCCCTTCCATGCTGAAGCGCTAAAGGTAGTGAAAACAGGGCAGAGAAAAAAAAAGGGACAGAGAAAAGTTCAGAAGACTATTAATCAGCATTTATCAAGACTATAACAGTAAGACTAATGACAAAGACAAGCTCTAAGGTGTATTTCAGCACATTTCTAATTTTTCCATTTATCCACTAAATTTTTATTAATAAAAAGCAAACCTAATAGTATCTGCTATAATGTATATCTAGATAAAAACATGAACTACATTTAAACAACTCCTCACACATTTTTTTTTTTTTTTAAAAAAGTCTGCAATTTGAGAGTTGTGTTTTAAGGTTCGTTGTTTTGTTTTCAAATGTACAAAGCAGTACTTTTTGAAGTTCAGTTCATGGTACAATTTCCTTTACTTTTGTGTTTAAGCAATATATTTCTAAAACTACTGATATAATTTTTTGAGATTTTTAGCACCTATCAGAAATATTGTTCAGAGACAATCATTTCAGTTTCTACCACTTTAAAACACTTTATGCCTTCGTGCTTCCTTTTCCACAACTGAAGCAACAATTAGTTGTCAACTGTATTCCCCATTTTTGTCATATGATAAAATATACACAATTGGTTTATAAAACATCCATATTAATTTCAAGCTCCATTACATAGAATCCAATTGAAGGAAAACTGATATACAATCCAACCACAATTTTTCTCTTGCACTTTGTAATTCTTTTTCCTTGGAAGAGAAGGCAAGTAAAAAAAGAACAACTTTAATGTTTAAAGTTAAATATAACATTCAGCAACTGGCAAGAATATAAAAAGAACAAACTGCCAAGCTGTTGACAGAGAGCAGTATGATGTGCACACTTATGTGAATGTATATCTTTATGAAGAGGTGGTAATAAAATGTGCTGGAATACCATATTCATTTGCTTTCTAAAGCACAATGAGGTCAGTAAATAAAAACACAGATGTTACCAAAGCTATCTTAGCTCTTCCAAGATATCCTGCTTAAAGTAATTGTTATCTTCAAGACCTGAGTATTTTTAATTATCCCCTATTTTGCCCTTGTTTGCCCCTAGTTTGCCCTTGTGAAATAAGCCAAAGTTTTGGAAGTATGAGAAAGCAATTTACCCAAAGCCTGTATCAAAAATAAAGAACTTTAACCTGTATTTATTAAAATCTAACTACAGTATTTACAGTTACTGATTTTCTCAGAATATAGTAACTTAATCCTATTCCCAAATTTTGCATTTAAATGAAACATCATTATAGTTTTAATATATTAATTTTATTCAAAAAAAAAAAAAACACCTCTTCTTCACAAAGTCACCTAAGCATACTATTATTTTTATGCGCATTATTTGCGCTTTAAAAAAAAAGTGTTGAAGGAAAGAACCTTGCACCTTTGTTTCTGGATGAAGGTTCTCAAATCTACTTAATAACAGAGGAAGCTGTTTTCAAAGGAACCACACGTATTAACCCTACAGTCTTATTGGGAGCTAGTTTGTTCAACCCATCTCAGGAAGCAATTGGACACGTACATCTTGAAGTAACCAAACTTGACAGCATCTTGTATCAGGACCACATGCATTTGTATTTGAAAGCATCATTCAAGATTCTAAACTTGAAACTAAGATAATAAATCACTTGACTCAAGTTTCAAAACCAAGTAGATTTCTTTCTAGTTAGAATACCACTTTTTTTGCTCTTCCATGACTGAGAAACAAAAAGGAATACATTTGAACTCTTCAGTTTGCTCTTGCAAAGTGATGAAAATTCTGTATTGTTTTCCTGAAGTACAATTCCTTGCTTAGAGTTCCATTAAAATTTAGCTGTATACACAAAGGATGACTTTTCGATTAAAGTCAGTAAATACTTTCAAATTTACATAAAATGCTCTTAATCTAAGTGATAAGGATTAGCACAATTCCATGCGCAGATACATGTGTATCAATTAATTAATTTAGTAAACCTTGCCTAGATCTTAATATAATGCTTAATAAAGCCTGTCCACATTGTCTTTTCCTCTCCACAAGTGGGAAAAAAAAAAAAGATAGAAAAAGAAGAGATCTACCACTGCAAGACCAGAATGAACATCAGGCCTGTTTTCTGTCAGGACCTGCCTTTCACACAAGATCAGAACTATCTTTGGGTTACATTGCAGTTATCTTATTCTTCAGAATTTATATCTAAACTTATGAGAATGTTTCATTACAGATGTTTATCACTTAAATTTGAAAAAGAAATTTCTCAAGCAAAACTAAAGTATTCTTTCTAGGATTTAGCCATTTACCCCCAATACATTAAGCACATTTTCCACATCCTATAGGAGATGCTTCGAAATTCTAACAACATAATCCCATGTAAAATTACGCTGGACAGATAAGACAGACAAAATTGCATTGACAAAATAATGACCTAATTTCTCATTCTCTACCTCCTATTATTCAAACTCAGTTTGAAAGATGTTTTTGCTTTTGTTGCTTTGTTCTGCAAAGAACAAACCAAATTATTTCCTCCATGTACATCTACGTTAAATGTTGGCCTCATGCTGTCTCTCATTGGAGATAACTTTACCATATGGTTCAGAGGTGCAGGGTAAGACTTACTTTTCTAGCCCCAAATCAACATGATTAATAAATATCTGAGCAGCTACGTCAATAACAATACTGATTGTCCCACAAGACTAGTTGTGGTACACATATTAAAATTCACTCTAGACCCAAACAGATTAAGAAGATTACTTAGTCTGATAATAGAACACAAAACACAATATCAAAAGACAACATTTTTTGCAGGAAAGGTATTTTGATTCCAGGCAAATTTGCAAACATCAGAATTCCTCTTCTGGGTATGAGAAGAGGATAGTATAGTATAATAATGCTTTATACAAACTTGAGGAAAAAAAAACTGTCTGAAGAAGGATAGAAGAAAGACATGGAAGAAGGCATACCAGCTACTTGTTCTAATCTAGGACTTTTACTTTTCCATAAGGAAAAACTAAAGTTATTTTGAATGTATACACAGTTATAAAAATATTCTTACTGTTCCAGGCATGTGACCTCTTTCTTGTTTCCCATTCTGAGGGCTACCATTTTTCAGCTTCTTTTTCTTCTTTGCTGTCTCTTTGTGCTCTCTCTGTTTATTTTGTACTTCAATAAGGACAGAAATGAAGCTGTTTTTCACTTCTTTCTCAAACTCGAGCTCATCTCGTAGTGCCAACTGCTGTACCAGTTCTTCAGAATAATCCTTAATAGCAGTCTCAATTTCTTCTAGCAGTTCATTTAACTCAGCAACAGACAATCTTTTTACCCCTATAAATAGTTCATAAAAAAGCAATCTGTCAAGATTTTAAGCATAAGAATATGTTCAGGATTGCATGAAAAAAGCACTCTGAAATTTTTCTAAATAAAAAATTCAGTTCTAAAACTACATAGAACAAAACAATATTCCTAAAGGAATAAATTCAGCACACGGGAAACAGGATTAGCAATAAGATTTTTAAATTTTCTGTTTATTTCTGAGAAATCAGAGATAATCTGCAAATAGAATGGGAATGCCATAGTTAAGGAAGCAGAAGTAAGTACTAAACTTACAATACTAACACCTTTGTTATTATCTTCCATCTGCACTCACTATTCAAAATGGAAGATCTCTGTATTTTCCTACAAAACAATCAACAGTTTGACACTACTGGAATCCTTGGAGTTTTCACCTACAATAATAAAGAAACCATAAACACTCTGTGGGGGAATCTTCTTAGAGATATTAGTAAGGTGTGGGGGCATATTAATAAAAGACCAAACTTTTACAAACTCCTTAATGCCTTTAGTAGTAAAAAAAAACAACAAACAAACAAAAAAAAAACAAGAAACCTCCAAGTTTTCTTTGTTTGGTGATTGTAATCAAAAGCATGGCCTTGTATCACCTGAAACAAGGGCCTAGATCAAAGGAGGCTGATAGGCTCATTTCAAGCAAAAATAAGTACTAGTAGTTTTGAGAAAGCCTGAGTCTGCATTGGTCAAAGCTACACTAGAAGCCTGTAAAATGATGGTTTAGAAACAAAACAAACCCTTCAGATTTGCATTTTAAAGATACCATTTAGTAACACACTACAGACAGTGAATTAGGACCATGAAGAATCTTCTGAGGCTTGCTTGGGTACTCACTCCTCCAATTACATATGGCATACCTAGGGAACTATTAAGTCCCAGATGCTATGTCAAAGAACATCATTTTCATTGGCATTTGAACACCAGATAGTCCTGCTTACACTGAAAAGTACAATCTACTTAAAGACACTGAATAGGTGTTTGCGATTATTTGGTTATGTTCAAATTTTATGTTCAAAAAAACATGTAAGGGAAAGTGCTCATGGGCAAGTATTGAAAAATATAGATAAGCCCAGAAACTACAATGAAGCATAGCTGTCAGGAAAAAAAAAAAAAGCATTAAAAAAGGTAGTAGGTGAAATGTGAGTCTTTCTTTTAAATTACATCAGGGAAAACTAATCGAAGAAAGCTCCTTCTCCCTTACCAAAGGAGAAGCGACGAAATCTGTTAAGGCTTTAAACTCTGCTAGAATACTGTGACAGTACAGTATGCTAAAGGCTCTAAGTTTCAAGGAGTTTGAACTGTCCACCACCTACACTGTTGCTTAAACTATTCTAAGCATGTGGGTGATAGCCTCTGTGCCTAACAGCATCTCAGCTGTGTTTGCAGTCATTGCATGCCACAGTAGGTCTTAGCACAGCACTGATTTTTTGCAAAGTCAACTATGCTTGTCAGTACTTGGAAATAGCAATGTCAACTCAAACATAAGCAGGAGAAAAAAGGTAAATATAGGATTATCATGTGTATGAATGTGCAGGGGACGTAATAGGCCCCACAGTCTGTGAAACTGAGAAAAAAATTAATACAACTAAATGCAACATGCATTCAGTACAGAGGACAGACTTAAAAACATCGGTTGCACCACCGTTTTATTTAATGAATAAAGAACAGCGAGAGTACCAGTGAGTCCCAACACTTAACACCTAGCTTCACAGCCTAAAAATCAATTGTTCAAAACCCAAAAGAGTAGGACAGATTCCTCAACTGCAATCCTGACTTATGATTGATCAGTTGTTATGATCAAAGGCTACAGAGGTGCTACACAGAAATTACTCATCTGATACAGGTGAGTGAGAACAGAGTAATTTAAATTCAGTAGATTACCTGGATTAAATCTTACATTTGTAAACTAAAGGACTATTCTGTGTAACCAGAACCGTAACTTCCTATTTTTGGACTGTCTTAATACAAATCTTTTCCCATCTAAGAAAAGAGCAAATAAAAACTTCCATTTCTTTTTCTCAGTCTTCAAGAATAACACCTCTGATTTGTCCTACACAGGACATACTTAGTTTCCAGGAAAAACCTGCAAGAAATTTGGAGATATGCAGACCAATTCTGAAGTGGCTTTGCACACAAAAAAGGTAGCAAGAGCTTTCCATAAAACAGTGAACTGAGAGATATGACAGCAGATTCTGAGAAACTGGTGAAGCAAAGTTAAATTATCTGCCAAAGTAACTCAGGGAATTATTTGGCCAAGGCCAACCTTTAATTCATAAAGATGCAACAGAGAAGATGAGCTCCTGAGGCAAAGCAAAATAAATATGATATGGAAACAAAGCAAGCTTGATTAACTCCAAACCTAAGGACATATGGAACTGTCAGAAGAGCAGGAAGCCCTGCTAAGCAAGATACACTTTGCTTTCACATTCCTGAAATTTATGTGTTAAGACAGCTATGAGTCCAACCATGAAAATGGAATCTCCTCCATAAATCTGAGATGTAGCAGAAACCGTAAGTCATGTCACAGAAGGTCAGCCAGTTTTCTGAATCATCTGTAGAATTTATACTGCTGACCCAGACTACAGGAAAGAAAGCACCAAACTTTTAAAAGGTTACAAAGTAGTAGGATGTGCTAGCAGATGCGTTCCTATCACCTTCTAAAATAGATTTTGACAAATAAGCAGATGAAACAAATTTCCATCATGAAATTGATTAATCAGAGGTTTCTTTTGCAAACAAATCCAAATATTACACTTAAGCTATACATGTAATTTCTCCTTTTATATAAGGAAGAGGAGATTATTTCCTCTGTGTAGAAAATGACACAAAGCTTTTTAATTCTTAAGTTTTCTGAAGATGAATGGAAGGGGTGGAGAGAGGAATGGTCATGGCTTTTGGTAGGAAAAAATGGTTTCTTCATTTCAGTGTTACTATATATCAAGGTAAGTTGCAGCGACTGAAACAGTACCAAAGAAACACTGTTTTCTTTTACCTACCACATGGCTTTCAGGAGCTTTAGCTCATCTCCTTAAACACTAATAGCATAGTGGCGTCAAGAAAGCATTTAGCTTTAGAATTTAATAAAGTTTAATAAAAATAATAGGCTTCACACATAATCTATGAAAGGACCTCATTACAGTGAATCAAGCTTCAGTACATTCTAAATTTTATGAAATTTTATTTTTATTCTAAGTTATGAATGCTGATAAAGGTAAGTCTTCTATTTACATTCTAATTCTAGTTTCTCCTTTTGGGAGAATTTATGCATTTTGAAAATATTATTGGATGCAGAAATTTCACAAGGATGGCAATCTTATCCATTGAAGTATTTTCAATAGACATAAGAACAAAATACTAAATAAATATCACTTACTCTCTTCATAGCTGTTGTTTGTACTGGATCTCTTGAGTGTCTGAATTTCCTGGGAAAGTAAGGAGAGACGATCGGATTGAGTGGGCGTTTCATCATCTTCTGGATCAGGCGATTCCTGCATCATTTCCTCTATTTCTTCAATCACCTTCAAAAAAGAAAATCCTTATGAAAATCCTCTCTGCAAGAATAGAAACAGCCTGCAATTTGAAGCAAATCTATTAAGAGCTTAAGAGTTTGTTTTACTTTCAATTAGCACAGATGTTGCTGGACAAAACTAATACTGAGACTGGATTCAGAAGAACAAAAAAAAAAACATACTGATATTTCCTTCTCATTCTCTGAGAATATCTTTTCCTTGTGTGTTGGTGATCTCACTATGAGTGATGTGTCGAAACCACACAGTTATTTTCATATGAAGGTACACAAAGTTCTGCTTAAGAGAACTGAACTGGAATAAGCAAGCTGGACTATCTTTCCAGAGTATTCAGTTAAAGGAAAAACAAAACAAAGTCAATTACATTTTTTTTATACCCCCAAATTTCACTGTACTTCTCTAAGCCAAACTGTTGTGTACTTTTATGGATGCCTCTTTTACAGAAAATTCAGTACAAATGGAACAAAGATGACATTAAAAACATCAAACAAAGCCATCTACTGCAAATGGAATTCTCTCTTCTCAGCTCTTTAAAGTCTGAGTATTTTTCTCTCCATCTCCTTCAACATGACAAAATCTTCCTGCTGATCTGGTACTTATATCAGAATGGTAGAGTCCCATTATATGACTATCAGAAGAAACAGTATTAATATTACCCCAGAACCATCAAAACTACATCCTCCTTATCATTTTCTTTATAGTATACGGCATATTATTTGTTCATTCAGATCTGTATTAGCTTATTGTTCTCATAATTGTTTTACCATTAATATGAAATTGCTTCCAGACAAAATGAAAATGTCAGCCAAAACAAGTTCTGAATAACCTGATAATCTGCTGTGCTTATGGGAAGTTTTATGAACTGATCCATCATAACCTGAAGCTGATTCCCTTCCCTGGGGATAAGATCTGAGCCAGATAGAAAGTATAAGAACAGAAATCCTGCATGTAAAGGACTTATGTTCATTTTTTATACTGAAAAGTATGTCTACAGGCTAAATCGTTAGCTGAATAAATAACAGATCAAATTCTGCAAGTTTAACGGCTGTAGACATTGTTCAGATCCACCTTGCAGTAAAAAAAGAGCAAAGACTACTCAAGCAGTCTTCAGCTCTTGTACTCTCAGTAACCATGCTCATAAGAATTCAAAGATAACCACTGAAATAACAAGAACTCTTGCATTTGCTTACTTAAGCAGGATCTTAGTGGACAGACATTAACCTCACTCAAAGGAGCAATTCTCAAGAGAGCTTAAATCTGTGGATTTGTAACAGAAGCCTTCAGTCACCAAGTAATTCAAATGCTTAGTAGGAAAAGTGTTGATCTACTCTCATATTAGGCAAAAGCTTCGGAGAATTCTTAGTAACCACAAAGCCATATGTGGATATGAATGTCCATGCTGTCAGGCTTGAAAACTACAAACACCATAACCACCATATTGAAAATATTTTGACTTTTTAATCCATATATTTAATTTAGTAGTGTTTCTGACTAATTCATGATAAGAAGGGGATAAAGATTTCAAAAACCCTGTATATCAACCTCACCTGAAGAGCCAGAAGTTTTTCAAATCTGAATGATGTAATAATATCTCACACATTATTACAACTCTAAAAAAAGAACAATTAAGAAGCTTAGCTATCATAACAGCAAGGAAGAAGAACAAAAAGATGATTACAGATGAAAAGAAAGTACTACAAGAACAACAGTGTCTTTGCTGAACACTTTACCTGTTCTGCTGTGAATAGTGGTTCATCATTGATGCAGGAAACAATGATAGAATGCATATCCAACTGTTCCCTCAGCTCTTCATCATCTGACAGGTCAAGGTTTAAGTTATCATTTACCTAGAAAGCATGAAAATGTATTTTTTTTATATAAATCCCCCATGCACATTTATATGTGTAATATGTGTATACAAATAAAAAAGGGAAACTAATACTGACTTTCACACAAACAAAACATATTCCTTGCCCATAATAAAGGAATCAATGATTCTTGCTGCCAAGTGCCTGGAAACTGAAGTGCCTTAATAACTGAAATCAAAACTGTAAATGTAGAAAGTTAAAATAGCTGTCACTTTTGAAAGATAAAAAAAAACTCAGAATTTAAAGACCTTGTACACGATGACATATATTTCCAGGGAAAGCTGTCAATCCAATGTAGGTATTTAAGTCAGGCAGTTGTCTTAAATGAAGACACAGGTTTCAGTGTGGGGGAGGAAAGCTACATATAATACCTAATATTACAAAAATCTGTTATTTTATGTGCTTTTATATTTTTTCACATAATTAAATAATTTTTTGTTGTTGGTTTAAAAATACAACACGTTTATTTAAGTCTGCACCTTGATCAGTCAGGTATATTTTACTCTTCCACTGACGTATTACAGCTTATTTACAAAGTGGTTTGCTTTTTCTGCATTTTTTCTGTTACTGGATTCCAGCCAAACCAGCCTAGAAAAGCTAAAGTCACCTGAAAACACACACTTTGTATTCCTTCAGACATCAGAAGGAAGTCAGATGTTGAATTGTGCCCAGAATCTGGAATAACCATGCAGTGACAGGGCCCACTAAGAATCTTTGTTCACCTATATTTAAGTTTTGTCATTCTTTAATGTCTGCAGTCCTGAAATGGTTAACAACTGAGATTGTAAGCAAGGATAACAGCATAGCTAGAAGGGGTCAGTTCCTCCTTCCTGCCATCCCCAGAAACAATACTGTGAGAGACTACCAGAATATATTCTGATAATATAGGCTAATAAACCACCTAAACCAACCTAAACTACAGCTGATGCCCAAAGGACCACCCAGCCACTCTCCATGCCTGTTTCTGCCCTCACACTCCTACTCATTGTGCTGGCAGTAATGGTTTTTGCGATTCAGGGGAAGACCTGTCTAAAAGTAATTAACAGAAATATACAAAACAAGCAATTGCGCAATCCTGTTCCTTGTACCACTGTGCAAGACTTCCACCCAGCTGATCCTTTCACTGTCAGAGCCATACAAAAATATTCACTGGTCTGTGATGTGAACCAACAAAGATCTGATGAATCAGCCTCATTCACCTGACATTTTTTCTTCCTGGAACAGGAAGAGAAATACCTCAAGCACAAGTCCAATGGCATATTATTAGTTTCAAATGCATCAAGGAAATGTTGTTTAGCTGTTAGCATTCATTGTAAGGAAGTTAAAACAAGCTACAAGCTGGTCCATATGTGCTGTCATATATCCAGAAATACTGCTGAAATAGACAAGTAGAAAAAAAAAAGTGTGTTGAATGCTTCCAAGCAGATGGGCTTTACACATCAAAAGACATGCCAGGTGGAGTTAAAGCTGAAAAAACTTGAGCTATATTAAATTCATAAACTAAGTTTTCCTCTACTGGCAGCATACCTAAGTGTCTTTCTAATTCAGCCAATCAACTTTACATTCATGTAGTTCCATCAAAATTTCCCACAAAACTTACAAAAAATATATTAAATATTTTATATTGTAACTAGTTCCTTATCAAGAAAGCCAGTCTTTCAGTCCATCTTTTCAGTCACATAATATGATCAGACCACAGGGGGCTGCAATTGTTTTTAACTTTAAATGCAAGGATCTAATTACTCCAAAACAAATTAGACAATCCGAGCACTCTATTAATAAAAAATGAATACACACGAGTCAAAATCAAGAGATGATCATCAGACTCAGAGAAAGATGAAGTGAGTTCCACGTTGCCATCTTCCCCTGAAGAACCCCTAAAAGTCAGTTTTCTTCTGATATCCTTTTCACCAGAACAGTAACTACTCCTTTCATAGTAAAACGTAGCTGTGGATTTCTAATGGATGGCAGAAATCAAACATTAATCTATTCTCACGTTACACACCAAGGTATTTTTACAAAATAATTCAACTTCACCCCATTGAAAGATAAACAACTCGTTTCCTCAGAAGACCTGAGAGATGAGAATTCTTCCTAGCTTTTCTTACCAAAGTGTTTTAATCCACTTTTAAGAAGATCAGAGGACAAACCCTTCTATAAACATTGCTGAAGCTCGTCCTTCTTTAGAAAACCATTTCACTTGTTAAATAAGAAAAACAAAATAAAGCATTACACTTCAGTGACCCCTGGGTTGCCTTTTCTGTTAAAGAATCTACTTCAGTCTCCACCTGACTGCAGAATGAGAACAACTTTGAAAAAGTCCACAACAGATTTACTAAATCAGAATACTCCCTTTTCTCCTTCCTTACCCAGAACATTGTTCAAGATAAAACAGATAGGAGAAAGATTTGTACAATGAGAAAGCATTCCACATAAATGTTACCTATCGTGCTCTGGTCTAATTAACATCAGAACTTACCCCTTTTTCTGAAAGATTCAGCGTTGGCAAGTGCAAAGCTCTGGTGTGGGAAGATTTCCAGTCAACTGGCATTACGTTACCATAATTATCGGTCAAGGCATTCCAGATCCTGGAGAGAAGAATAAAAATGAAGATGCAGAACTTAAAACAAACAATAACTTATCAGCAGTAAGCGTATCTGTAATGGTATTTCAATCAATGACTAATTTTTCTCCCTTAAATATTCATCTTCAAGTTACTGACAATATTTTTTATCAAGTTCTGAAGTCAGGTGACAGTGGTTTTCAATAAACACTGTTTTATTTCTCATTTTAAATGTAAAATTTATACAAAGTAGAAATACAAAGCAAGGTAACAAAGAGACAGCCTCATTGCTAATTATATAACTATACTCAAAATCTTCCTGGGTAGTGGGCAAGCCCTCCCCTAATGAAATTTGATCTCAGCTATAAATTCTTTTCCTAGCGTTGCTCCCGTTTTCCTCGCATTTTGCGATTTAAAATTGGGAACTAGCAGAATAGCAACTAGCTGAATAGCAACATCTGAGCCAAACTTCTATTTTTATGGCTTGCTTTAGCTACTTTTGTCATACTTTTTTTTCCTCTCTCTGTTTATCACTGAATAATGAATATGCACAACTTATGCTAAAATTTTACAGTAATTTTGTTTTATTTAGAAGTACTCTCGCTGATCCCAGTCCATCACTCTTGTTCACAGTTGACCTTAATCTTGTCTACAGTATATGATGGACTCTAGGCTTGCAAATGCAGTCCTGTTCTGGTACACCAGTTCAGATTTTGAAACTGAGCAGCCCTGTGAGCAGGTCGTCTCAAGTCAGCTAACAAACCCTGCCTCTAACCCTGCCAACAGCAACATGCTGTTGATGCGTGTTTGGAGTGGTTGCCTAGCTAGGATCACCAGAGGTCAGAGGAATGCCTGAGCCAGAGACAGAAGGGCAGACAGAGTCTCCCACTGTTCAACATCTCTGATTCACAGCTCTGTGTACTTACATCACTGTTTGTATCAGACACCCAGTCATTTGCTGAGTGGAGGTTTTTTTTTCTGTTTCTTGGAATTAGACATACAGTTTAGTTACCTCAAAGTAAAAGAAAAGCTGCAGTGTTTCTAATGATTGTATAATGAAGACAGACAGTGTTTCTAATGATTCTATGATTGTATAATGAAGACAAGCTAACACTGAAATTTACTATAAAATAGAACATAAATACTAGTAAAATAAAAACAGGAAGGCAGCAGAGGTCAGAAGCGGTCTATTGCTGAGGGGAGACAGCAGTTACCACAGTCGCAACCCGGCGATCCCGTTCTCCATCTGCCTTCCACCCCTCCCACGCTCAGCCCCAAGCGGTGCAGCAGAGCAGCAGGCAGCCGGCAAGCAGCCGAAGGCGCAGCAACGCCAGGCACTCCGCCTGGCGGAGCGGTCCCCTCTGGGACGAGGGACACCCAGGGGGCCGCAGGCACGGGCGGCTCCAGGCACCAAAGGGCTCCCTCCCCAGGGCTGCCCGGCCGGAGGAGGAAGGGGAAGCGGCAAGGCCGGGCCCCGTGCCCAGGACAAGCCGCAGGGCGCTCTGCCCCGCCAGCCCCACGTCCCCTCAGGCCGGGCCGGGCCTCCCCGGGTACCGCCGCTCCCCTCTGTCTGTCTGTCTGTCCCTCTGTCCGTACTCACTCGTCGTCCTGCAGGGCGCTCTGCTCCGTGAGGGGCCGCAGCGGAACGCGGCTCTCGCCTCCGCTGCCAGCCCGGGCCTGCGGGGGCTGGAAGCAGAGGGACAGCCTCGCCCCCAGATCCCCCCCTGCCCAGCCGCCTTTGTCGCGGGCGGCCTCGGGAGCGCCGCCAGCCTGCGGGGGCTGGAAGCCGGAGAAGTCCTGCCAGTCGCCCGGGTCCCGCTGCGAGGCCGCCGCCGCCGCCATCGCGGCACCCGGAGACCCGCCCCCCCCGGCTGCGCGCCCCCGGCCGTGCGCGCTCCCGGCGCCTCCCGCAGCTCCGGAGGCGGCAGGGGGAAGGAGGAGGCGCGTGACGGGCAGCGGCTGCCCAACGGCCGCTCCCAACGGCCGCAGGGGGCGGAGCGCAGCGCGAGAGCGGTTGGCGGGGGGAGGCGGCGGCTCGGGGCGGTGCACGGCACGGCCGGCGGCGCTGGGGCAGCCCGTCACCTCCGGCGCCGTGCCCGCCGCCCTACGGGCTGGAGGCGCGGACCTTCGACCCTGGCAGCCTGCCCCGAGGCGGTGTGGGGATAGGGATCCGCCTCCAGGGCGGGTGGCGGCTCTTGCGGGTGCCGGTCGGTGGAAGTGGAGGAGTTTTAAGGGACGCTGCCCTACTTTTGTAAAAAAATAAAAACGACTAGTCGCTGCTTAATTTCATCGTTGGACTTGGGCTGTCTAGAATCGTAGAATCATTAAGGTTGGAAAAGAGCTCCAAGATCATCTCGTCCAACCATCACCCTACTACCGCTATCACCCATAAACCATGTCCCTAAGCACCAGGTCCAGCCTTTCCTTGAACATCCCCAGGGACGGTGACACCACCATCTCCCCGGGCAACCCATCCCAATGCCTGACTGCTCTTCCTGAGAAGAAATGTCTCCTCATTTCCAACCTGAACCTCCCCTGGCACAACTTGGGGCCCTTCCCTCTAGTCCTATCACTAGTTACTTGTGAGAAGAGGCCGACCCCCAGCTCCCCCACACCTCCTATTCAAGAGCCATGGGGATGCGACAAGGTTTGGTGATAGGACACGGTATGTCAGGTTGATGGTTGGGCTAGATCTTGAAGGTCTTCTCCAACCTAGATGATTCAATGATTCAAAGTTTCTCTGCTTACCTTCCTTTGTTTTGAGCCTTAAGTTTTTCATTCTTCCCACCCGATGTTTGAAAAGAGACACAGCAGGTGGAAAAAATAATTCCCTGTTAAGCATTTTTGTGTCATTCAGGTAAAGACCTTTGTCCTATCCTGCTCGATTACAGCTTTTTCAACCTGTCAAGCCCTGGTCTGTATGGGCATTCCAAATACAATCCTTTCTGATGCTGGTAGTAGGGCAAAGGAGGTCAGGACTGCTTAGAATGTTCAAATGTGGCTGCACCATTGTTTTACACATTAGCGTACTGTTCTGTTCACGTGAAAAACTCAAACGTTTGTCAGCGATAGTCTGACATATGTCATAGACATATCAGGAAGGAACAAAAATGCTGGAACAGTTAACTAGAAAGGGTAATTACTGGAAATTTAGCATATAGATATGTAAAGGGATGCCCAAAAATAATAATCTGTCCTAGTCAAAGTCATTAATGGGCTTTGCAATAACTATTATTATTTGGGCGTTTTAGATTATTAAAGTTGGCTTTCTAAGAACATGGACTCATTTTCAAGTAGCAATCAAAACAGTAAATATGATGCTAGTTCTAGGGTGTACAACATTTAAACAATGAGGACTTTTTCTGTTCTTTTGGCCTCAACATCAAAAGGATATAACAGAATAAGAAGTACAAAGAATGGCAAGGTTGGCTAAAAGGCATGGAACAGCTCTTGGGCTTTTTAGATCAAAAAAAAAAAAAAAAAAAAAAAAAAAAAAAAAGATGCAGGTCTCTAAATTAATGGGTGGTATGTAAATGATGATCCACTGCTACTTTGAAGGCAGAAAGTAAAGGATATGAAATAAAACCATCAAGGGGGCATGTTCAAATAAAGAATTGTGTGTGGTCACTCTTTCCACACAGGAAGTAGTTAAGCTGAAAAACTCCTTCACTCAGAAAGATACATACCAGAACTTTACATCAATTCTATTAATTTACAAATTAATAGAAGGAAAAACAAAACAAAACAAAAAACCACAACATTATAGGCTAATAAGTAAATGAATAATCTGTGGCCCAGGAAGTCCTTGAAGTACCAATTATGATTCCTCAGACCTTTTAATGACAGGACAAGGGAGAATGATTTTAAACTAAAGGAGGGGAGATTTAGATTAGGGACTGGGAGGAAATCCTTCACTCAGAGTATGGTGAGGCATTACACAGGTTGCCCAGAGAGGTTGTGGATGCCCCACCCTTGGATGTTTCCACCAAATATATAATCGTTAAGGTTGGAAAAGACCTCCAAGATCATCTGGTCCAACTGTCCCCCTACTACCAATGTCACCCACTGACCCATGCCCCTAAGCACCACAGCCAACCTTTCCTTAAACACCCTCAGGGACAGTGACTCCGCCACCTCCCTAGACAACCTGTTCCAATGCCTGACTGCTCTTTCTGAGAAGAAAAGTCTCCTAATTTCCAACCTGAATCTCCTCTAGCGCAACTTGAGGCCATATTCCCTCTAGCCCTGTTACTGGTTATCTGTGAGAAGAGGCTGACGCGAACCTCCCCCACACCTTCCTTTCAGGTAGTTGTAGAGGGCAATAACATCTCCCCAGTAAGGTCTCCCCTGAGCCTTCTCTTCTCCAGACTAAACAACCCCAGCTCCCTCAGCCGTTCCTCGCAGGACTTGTGTTCCAGGCCCTTCATGAGCTTTGTAGCCCTTCTCTGGACATGCTCCAGGGCCTTGATGTGCTTCTTGTACTGAGGGGCCCAAAACTGAACACAGTACTCGAGGTGCGGCCCCACCAGCGCTGAGCACAAGAGGATGATCACCTCCCTGGTCCTGCAGGCTATACGCTATTGTTCAAGGCCAAGTTAGATGAGGCCCTGGACAACCTGATCTAGTGGGAGGTGTCCTTGCCCATGGCAGGGAGGTTGGAACCAGATGAGCTTTAAGGTCCCTTCCAACCAGAGCCATTCTATTATTCTATAGAAACTCTTGTCACAGCATTGTAGGATTGTTTGTGGCTGTCTGTGATAGGTACAACTAGACCAGATGGACTCAATGTCAGGGCAGAGGCCTAACTGTGTGCTTGATAGATTGTGCTTTACTGAATGCTGAAACTATTTGGAATTCCACAAATTCCTCAAGTGCAAAAATTCTTCAGTGCAAACCCCAGAACATTCAGTAACTGCAAACTGCCCTTTACCCACAGTATTTTCTGAACTGTTCTGATATAAGGTCTGATATATGACTTCCTACTCAAAGAGGAAAAAAAACACCTTACCATAATATAAAGATGTAAACTAATGTCTCAAATAAATTTGAGAGAACAAAGAAAACATACATCAGTAGGTTTAAAATTTTTTATTGTGCTGCCAAGAGCCAAATTACAAGAAACCGCCTTACAGTTAAAAAAGTAAACAAGCAATCTGCTGAACCGCAGTGCACTCCGAGTGCCACATATGCATCTATTTTTCAGAAAATTATATCTGCATTTCTCTTACAAGAGCACAACAGGAACCAAAGTAAAAGAGTGTAATGGATACAGCACATAGGATAAATCATATCTTTAAAATAATAATAATAAAATAATAATAATAAAAAACATTTTACACCATGTCCTATATCCTGCTAATATTTTCAGAATATGGCCTTGATTGTAAAACAAAAGCAAGCATTTACAATTTCTGGATAAAGATTGCTTACTCTTATGCAAGGAATGGATGTCTTGTCTTGACAAAATCTTTGTAGTAACTGGACAGAAACATCTCTGTTTCAATATCAGATTGAGTATAAAACACTGGGGAGACTACATTTTTTCTTATTGGTGGTTGGAAACTGAAGTTATATAAGCAGAAAAAATGTTGACCCTTAATGATACACCTATTTTTTTCTTTGATGCAAACAGCTAGAACACCTTTTTGATATTCTAAAACAAAAAAATTGTTAATCTTCAGATTAATAAATTAGGTCATTATAATAATAAATTAGTTTTTTTTTTTTTCAGTTTTAAAGTTCAGCAACCTCTGACCAAGTATTTACAACAATACTTGAGAGTTCCTTTACAAAAAATACATTTTCTTTTCACATTAAGCATACTGGGTATCTGTGTCTCTTATGACAAGCATTTGTAAAAGAAAAAAGGCAATGCACAAATGGGTAATTAGTATAAAAGTGCCAAGACCTGTTTGGAAAGTTAACATTGTATTATACAGTCAGAGTTATAAATGAGGCAAGCTACAACAAAATTCCAGCTTAATGTGGACAATATTCCAGTAGTTGTTTCAAACAATTGTTTGAAAAAAAAAAAAAAAAGAAAAGAAAAAATAAAATAAAATAAAATAAAAGAAAGGAGGAAAAAAAAAAAAGAAAATCCAGGAGCTGATGGTGTTATTCTATGGAGCTGATTAGTGCTGCATGTATATTGTCATCAGTGTCTCTAGCCAATGCATTCATTAAAAAGCCTTTTTAAGGCTAAGCAGGAAAAGAAAAATAAGAAACACCCTGAAATGTAGCAAGTAGCAAGAGCAACGCTTACTGCTATAATCGTGCACGTACTGTACACACGCAAACACAAGAGTGCACACACACACACGCGCACACAAACACTTTCAAATCAAATCAAACTGTAGGTAGAATGAGATGCTCTTTTCTTGTCTTTTCTAAACTCACAAGCGATTAAGCACTGATATGGAATGCCTGTTTATCTGTTTCTGCTCTGGGTAAAATCTCTCTCAGATAAAAATACATTCAACAAGAAAAAAAATAGAAAAAATATATACTGTATACATAGTATTTTATATATACAGTATATATATGTATAGTGCATATACACATGCATGTATATATACGTAGGTATACCTACATGCATTTGTATATACATATATATACACAAACATACAAATACTTTTTGTTGTTTTTAGCATAATTATATTTACATAAATATTCCTATAATGCTAAAGTTTAAAGAAGCATGATCTCCTTTTTTTTCTGAGCTTCAAAAAAGGTGCTTGAGTAATATACAATTAAAATTAAGCAGCTTCCTAGCATGGAAGTAGTTTCTAAATCTGCATACCAGTAAATAAGAACATCAACAGGAAAAAAAAAAAAACAACAACCTTAAAACAGTCTCTTTTTTACTCTCTTTTAAGCAAGAGCTTTGTCCAACAAAAATATTTTTCCTTCTCCTGTATGAACAACCAGAGATTGATATAAAATAACAAAACAAAACCACAACAGACAAAACAAACAAACAAAAGCCCCTGGAACTGCATGGTGTTCTTGACTTTTCCTTCCTTCCTTCAATACTGCTGTCAAAAGATCCAGTGCTCATATCAGGAATTACTTAGGCCTCAGTCATTTGCTAACTCTGCCAAAGTCTGGCTAATCTAGCCAATCAGCTTTGAAGAAAACAAAACAAAAACAAAAAGCAGCACAAGGTATAATTTTATACATCCTTAATAAGCCCACCCTTTATTTTCTGCTATAACCTTTTCCTTGCTATTTCATTAACTACTGCAGCTTCTCATCATATAGAAAAATATTTGCAGCTACACCACACTTGTGATGTGACAGATTCTGTTCTATGAGTATATTATTGTAGCAACAGCTGGAAAACAAAACAAAACAAAACAAAAACCATCAGACCTTTTCATATTTTTTTCACCTCGGGTTAGGATTTGCTGCAAAGATGCAATTTCAGAGCAACAAGAAAAGCCACTATCCTGCTGCTCGGCAGTATTCTTTATTCATTTTCTCCTCCAGCCAAGCATGACCAGCTTTTCTTCTCTGAAGCTTCCTTTTACTTTATTGCCTACCCCTAACCCCTGATTCCCCCTCCCAAAAAACCTCTATAGCTATGTTACAAGCAAATACACCTTAACAAGTTTTAAAACTTTGGTTCTAAGAAAACACTTGGTCAGTTATCTCAAGGAAAAGTGGGAATGCTTTTTCTGGCACATTGCAGGAGTCAGAGCTCATCCGAGTAAGGTCTTAGAGCTGTACATGTAGTCACAAATCCAATACAATCCACTAAGCAAGTGCACAATTCTAGTTTTATTTTAATAGCAGACTTAGTCTCTCTCTCTCTTTCTTAAATCCTTGGAAAGGGTGCAATTCTTCAAACTGTTTGATAGAAATTATCTGCCTGTAGGTTGTTCTGTTTTTGCATGCTGTAAAATCCACTGTATCTTGAATCTGGGTCTGCAATTCTTAGCATCCTCTGAGAACTGTCCACCTGGACCATGGTACCTTTCTTGCAGTCCACATATACCAGTTGATTGTTTAGGCAGGAAGGCTGTTAAAACAGAAAGGGAACACTGAATCAGTCAAAATACGTTTGCATTCGACCCATAACTAACAAATGTTTGTGGTACAAGTCTATAAACACAAAGGGAAATCAAATTGGCGATGAAAACCTGGACTTTTGCTAAGCTTGGTAAAGGTTTATGCCAAGCACAATAATATCCCAACACACTCTTACAAATCACCATTTTTCATCTACTCAGTGAAGTTCTGGTATTCTCACATGGACTGGTTAAACCATTATCTATTAGTCTACCAACACACAAGGGCTTCAGTTTGTTGCCCTGGATGTGCAGGAGGTTGTTTCCAAGATCTTTATTGCTGATCATTTTCAAGAATGTTTTGTTCCATGTTACAAATCCACTAAGATAACAGGAGAGTTTTTTTAATATATTTTTTTATTTTTTTTATTCATGCAGTTGAAGTCAGATAGTCTCCCATGTTAAACGTGAGATTGTGATACCTCAAGGGGCAATTCTATGGAAACCAGTTGACTTACAGGTGAGAAAACAGTTTACAACAAAAGCAGGAATAAAAAAACAAAATGAGGCCTCATTTTTACAATGTGAAAGGGATATTTTATGTGAAATGAAGAAGCAGTAGACAAGATCTCCCATTTCTAGGCTAAATTTGAGAATGTGTAGCAGAAATGCAAAATCTCTGATAACTGTGGAAAAACCTGTCATTCTTGATAGAAAAGACTGGACTTCAGCAGTATTTTCTCTTAAACAATGTACTTGTCTTCAAGTGTATCTTATGCATCATCCTTTAAAGACCACTTCTTAAGCTCTTCAATACAAATTACTCAATCCTGTAAACTATCTTTGTATCTATATGTTTACTTTTAGATTAACATCAAATGTCAATTTATCTTCCTTTTTTTTTTTTTTTTCTTTCTGTTTTCTTAGCATATTTAAACATCTACATGCTTCAAAACTTCTTTCCTACAGTCATCACAGAGAAAGCAGAAAGAAAATCTGATGACAACAGAGTCAACTGTGGAAGAGAACATGCAGCTACATGGGCACAATGCAGAATGCTCCCCTCTGAAGAAAGGTAGCTTCAATCCAAAAAGTCCTAGGGACCACTGTCTGTGGGAATATATTTGCTCAAAAAATTATTTTATTCCATTAGCATCTTTTTTTTTTTTTTAATTTCCCCACAGAAAGTATTTTTAAAAGTTTCTCTCAGTGTCATTCCAGTCAAGCGAATCAGTTATTTTATTCACATGCTGAGGTAACAAGTGGAAGTTGAAAAATCGGCCAAAATGTAGAATTACTGATTATAGTTCCTCAGTTAATAAGTTGTGATTTTCCCTTCAGCTTCACTTTGTCACATAACACACTTGGGTGGAGAGCAGCCTTTCTGAGAATAAATCCATTAGTGTTAGAAATGAATTTTTAAATGGATTCCTTAAGAAATTCAGAAACTAGCATCATTTACTTGTCTTGAAAGACTGGAAATGGAATAAAGTTGCTTTTTCATGCTTTCTGTTTAACTAAAATTGAATTCAACTTTATGTTCTGACTGTATTTGCCATCTTTTTGAAAACGATTTTCTTTAAGAATGTTCCTCAGCAGCAAAAGAAGAATATGGACAATTCATTTTTAGAAGTACTGTATTATTCTTCTACCTGAAACTGAAGAAAAGATGCTTTCATAAAAGACACTTCTCTCAAATGTGTTCTAAATGAGAAATAGTAATATATTAGATGTATGGACAAAGCCTGTCTGATTAGAACTATGAAGTGTGATAGAGATAAACTGTGGAACAGCTATAAAGGGAATTTGAATATGGATTGAGGGCTTTGTCTGCTGATGGAGCTACTACTCAAAACAAAACAATACAATGCTTTTTTCACTGTTCATTTCCAAGCTTCCTGCTTCTTCCCTTTTTTAGTTTATACTTTCAGAACACTTAGTAGCTAGTTGTCTCCCAAGATCTCTTCAAATATTAATCCCAGAACCTTATAATGCAGGTATTAGAAAATGTGATAAACACTACTATACAATACCTGATGTTGGACAAAAACTAAACTTTTATCCACTTTAAAAGCAAAATATTCTCTCAAGAGACTGCAGATGAGAATTGTATGCATTTATATATACACACAAACAGAAGGTTTTTTTTATTATTATTTTTTGGGGGTGAACTTTATTTCTATGTAATGACCATTCCTTACTGTGTGGTGCAACAAATTACTGCTTTTCATTTGACAGTGAAAATAATCCTTTAGGAGACTAAAGAAATACTAACAGTTTGATGGGTACAGAATGGTTTCAGGCATAAGTTAAAAATAATTTAAGAGAGTGATGTGAACTCAATTGCATCTCAGACAATATAGGAGTTAATCTTGTTTTTCAGAAAGGTGAGAACCTGGAAATAGGCATAAACACGGCACCTTTGTTGGAGCTTTGTAGCAGGACACTGGAATCCACTGCTTTTTCTGATTGACAAGCAGAAGGACAATGATCAGTAACAGCGCTATCGTGATTGGAATTGTCACCAAGGTAACAGAGCTGACTGATGCATCTTCACTGGGGTGCGGTCCGCTTCCACTTCTGTACTCTCCCTGGAGATGATTCATGTCTGCAAGGCAAACGTGAGCATTTGTTAGTAATGGTAAATGGGACATGACCATTAAGAAGAATATAATTATAAAAGTCCCAGTCACAAATCTTATCATTCACATAAATTTTGACTTTTTCTCCTGAAATGTCACTTTATTTGGAACAACTGAATTTGGAACAACTGAAAGCTAGTGTAGTGACTACATTAGCCAGGAAAGAGCCATCAAAAAGAGAGAAAACTGGATGAAATCTAAAGGAAAAATAATAAGCAACTCTGACTTAGTTGCATTCACTTCATCTTATCTGATCACAACTGAATTTCCATTCATACAAAAATCAGGCTGTGTTTCTATGCTGTTGAAAACCTGAAAGACTTACAATGAAAGTCTTTTTCTTTACTTCTTTCCTTTTTTTTTTTTTTTTTTAAGACAGTGGTAAGACAGTGCAAATATGTATGTTCATTTGTTGAGAACGTATCAAAATACTTGCACCCCTCAGCCTGTGAAAACAGATCACTGGCAGTCTACTAGACTCTATTTTTTCATGTAATTGTAAAGCATTCCCATGTAGTTTTTAGTGTGTGTTTACGAGTTCTCAGCCAGGATAGATGCAAACCAGCTACCAATGCCAATGAGAAATGAAAATGTTGCCAAGTCTAACCTTTCTCCTAGCCACCAAACAGTAGTATGCTATGAGATGATCCTTGGCTATAGTTAAATAAATACAAGTTTTGGTATTGCTTCAATTAGAGTTAAAAAAGACTGTGACATAGAGTGTTTTCCCCTACCCTAGAATAATGATTTCAATATAGTTTTCAACAAGATATGGTTTCACATCATTAAGTAACATTATTAGTTGTGCCATTATACCTAAAGTGTTTTTTTTTCCCCATTCATTTTTCTGTGATATATATTAACTTGTGGTACATTTTCCTGTTTTTATTTTTCAATACAAGGATGTCATATGGACCAAATTAAGGTTTATCAACTCCAATGGCATGGTAACAGCCTGCTTCCCACTTTTTGTATCAAAAAAGACACTGCAGAATCACTCCTCATTCCTCGTTTTATCATATCCTTAATTTTATAGAACTCCATCACACCAACACAGATGTCTTTTCCAAGCTGAAGATGCAATGATAATGAGATCAAATTGCATAAATACAGTTCAGTAGACTGACTCATCTGAACTCAAAACAAATTAATGTAACAGTTACTGCACTAAGGAGTATTCTGTCTTTTTCAAAGCATTACACAGATGGTACCAGAACTGAAAAAGTGAGTGTGTTAAAACATGGGGAAAAAACACAGAATTGAGTTAGCCCTGTTTAACTTAGATCTTACCTCTGTGAATGTGGATGATGTCATTTTCACTTGGTGTTGGCCAGTTTGGTACTTCTACTTCAATGTCTCCTCGATGATTTGTCTTCTCAATGGGGATGTTAGTAGGTTCGGGTACATACATCTCTGTGAAATGAGATAAATGTCTTTCATAGGCTTCATAACTTTCTAGTGCTGCTCTTAATTCAGAAGATATGCCTGGCCATCTGCTTTGTCCTATGAATCTTTTCATTTGGTTTAGAATTTTCACTACAACTATGGGATTTTGTTTTTATTTTGATTTGATGTAATATCGTGATTTTGTGTTACAAATTTTACTCTGTGTCATCCTGTATACAGGATACATGCCTGCTGCCACAATCATTATCCAAATGTGAATGGAGTGACATAGTCCTATAGACAAATCTTTGCTTTTGAAAATACAATTTCAAAATATATAATTAATCACAGCCTTACTTCTTTTGTGGTACTAAACAGCAAAAATGCTACATCTTCCAGCTGATATGTAACTGACAATTGCTGGCTTCTTCATTTTCCTTTTTTATTTTTTTTCCCATTATCCCCAAAGCAGAAGAATTCCAAGAGTTGCTACTGCTGAACCTCCCCAAGTGTCCTGCCAGCAGTAGCTACCAGAGGACTTAAGGGCAAACACCTGCAGAAATATGTCAGGGCTAGCATTAAAAAGCAGTTGCAATTCTTATGTCCCCTGTGTCAACAGCTAAGAAAATTTCATATTACATATACACCAAGGTAAAGTGGTAAATTAGCAATGTAATATTTGAAAAGTAATGAGAGACTTAGAAGGGACAGAAATGTTAATCACCGACAGAATTTGAAGAGGTGTAAAAATATTAATTTTCCTACAAACCAACAGAGAGCAGGGTCAAACAACTAATTTTTGAGTCCGCAGTTCTTAAAATAAGTAAAATTCAAACTCTACATTTGCACAATATACCTATCTGTTATTCACTTTCCCTGAAGTCTAAATGCTTGTAGTCTCCTTTACGCCATTCAGTATGGGCTGATGTTCAAAAACCAATAAAAAACCTGATTATTAGTGCTGGAAAGCAGCATTACAATAATCTGGGTGGTCACATCACATTACCTGGACACATGGGACAGCAGCTTCCCTCCACGTTGATGGGTTCAGCACAAGGGAGGGGTGGGCAGCTGACAGTGGAGCAGAGTGTCTGACCCTGCAGGCAGTAGCAGTGTGTGCAGCTGTCGATGTCCCAGCGTTCTTCATCTGCGTATGTTTTTCCATTGAAGTGGCAGACCACTTTCTTCGGTACTGTATCTTCTGTTGAAAGAAAACAGAGCTGTGTGATGATGTGGTGATGGCCAATTGCACACAGATCTGATCTTTTTTCCAAATACAAAAGCGAAGCAATAGCTATGAAGAAATCCTAGCTAATATTAAAAGATCCTCTCTACATCTTTCAACAAAGATTTTTCAGAAGCAGTGTGATTTCTGCTTCTTTATCGAGTACATAATTAGCCCAAGCTGTTGCTTCTCATTTTCCTCATGCAAAAGGCTAGAAGATGAATGATTGGGATATGATGATATCAAAAGTGCTGTGAAAATTAAGAGAAACTTTTTTGTTGTTTTTTGATTAAGACTCCCAGCTCCTACTCTTCCTTTTCTTTTCCTAGTAAATCCTAGGAAACAACAACAACCACCAAACAAACAATCCCCTACCTACAGTTCTAATTAACAAGACAGACAAATTCAGTCTGGAATGCCTGAAGAAAAGACTCAGCAGGATGCTGAAGAGGATGAAGCAACTCTCAGGTGACATAAGTAGAAGAGTTCAGACTACCTATTATGATAAAACAGACATTAAGGCTATTCTCTGTAACCGCATCAATGGAAAACCCCAAGAAAAGGGCAATAATTGCACCCACTATGTTTTCTCATGGTTAGTATTATGTAAATTGGTAGGGTCTTAACCCTAAAAAGTGAGGTTCCAGAACACCTTTTCCAATAATTGCTATAAAAATAACAACTTCTCAGATAGATTTTGACACATTGTGTAATGGGGACCTGGATGTGATAAAGCAAGTAGGTCTTGGAGGATTCATTTTCTGCCTAAGCATTCAATACACGTCATTTTAATGCTGCATCCTGTGCAAGCCTTTCAGGTGATCTACAGTGCATCTTCTGTTTCACTGAGAAGACAATCATGAACTGCTTAGCCTAGGATATATATATATATATTTGCTGCTACAGTATTTTATACATTATCAGAAAACCACAAATGACAACAACAAAGCAAAGAAAAAACAAACTAAACACCCACAATACACAGCAGAACCTCTAAAAGCCAAACAGCACCTCATTTTCATCTTAGCTTCTGTTTTTTTTCTGCTAGAGGCAGAAATTATGATGAAGAAATATGATGATGATACTGAATTTGCAGATAAAGCAGATACATGAACCAAAGCAGAACCAAATCACAAAATAACTTATTAAGCTGTCAGAGAAGTGCTGGTTTAACATTCACACAGATTGTCTATATGAATAGGTCAGTGAGAATTACCTCCCAGATATAAATATACAGCCTTATTAAATATTTTGGCCATCATTACAGACTTTAATTAGTGACAGCATAAAAGACTGACATCATCCACAACAAGGTTAGCAGTCAGCAGACCAGTGTCACAGATCTGGACACAGTAAATACAAATGCAAAAGTAGACAAGCAAGAATACTCCTGAGAAAATACTAATGAAAGTACCCAAAAATCTTAAATGTTCCAGAGGGCCTTGGTATGGGCATCCCGTAGGTTAGAATGTAGGCTGGGGAGAGGGCAGGAGCACAGCCTGAGCAGTCCTCTACTTTCTACTGTGTATGAAGAACTAAAGCTGAGCCCTGCCTGTGTACCCTGGGCTGACTTGCTCCCAGAAGCATTTACCTTGCCCTGCTCAGGACAGCTTCTTCAAGTCAGCAGCCTGGTTGGCTGGAAAAGGCCTCTAAGTTGTTCAGTTTTTTGTAAGTTTATAAAGAATGCATGACAATTTAAATTTTTTTTTTTTTTTTTTTTTTTTTTAGAAAAATGAACAAAGATAAACTCAGAGCAACAGTATTGCATCTGTGAACCTTGAAAGGAAAGTCCTTTAATTCCTAAGAAAGTATTATCCTGTGCATGCTCCTGCTTGGTGTCTACCTCTATGAGAGAATAAACACAGGATTTATCAAGAACAATGGAAACAAAGGAGAAATACAGTGAGAAACCCCCATACAAAAATGCAGTTCAAAATAGCTCTACCTGTCGTTTCTCAAATTTCCTCTAACTTCACCAGGAAATCAAACACAGCTGGTAAACACACAGTCAGTGCTGTTTTCTGAAGACTAATCTTCTCTTTAATCAAACAGATACCCCTTTATCCTTTCTAAAGTAGGTTATCTTTCCAAATTAATCTTCCTTTGCACAAGAAAGAAGAATGTTGAACATACAGGATGAATTTGAGGATTCAGAAAAACAAAAAAGCATCCAAGGCCTGCAAGATTTTAAATTTAAATCTGTAGTAACTAGTTTGACAGAAACAAGATCTGGATCCTGAAAGAAGAACAAAACACAGTGCTAAAGCCCAACATCAATTTGAAATTCCAAAAAATGAAGGCCTGTTACTACAGTTTGCTTACTAAATACTTGATCAGCTACTAATGAAAAGAGAAAGGAAGAATCTCTACCAAGAAGTGCTTCACAGTTCTCAAGAAATGAAGAGCAGAACAGGGAGAAACAGTAATAAGGCTCATGTTCTGACTACTGGTTTCACTGCCACGCACTTGTATATACTCTATACCTTTCTACATTAAAACATAATCTGGATTAAAATGATCTTTATGGTTGCAAGGTCTATCACTGGAAGGAAAGCCTGCAGGGAGACAGTTGTCAAAGGAAATTTAAATCCTCCCCTTTTGCATGCAAACTACGATGAGAAAGTTGGAATAGGGTAACATAATCCTTTCTCCTGAAAATGTCCTCATCAGGAATCCAAGCAGGGTTGCAGTTCAACTAAAATGTTGATACTTCCCATCTTTTCCAAGCATTTCTCTGATGGCAGTCCTTGCATATGCTAGAGAATTGTATCAGCTATCGTTAAAGATATTTTTTTTCTGCAGCAAATTAAAGATTTTGAGAGCTGTATCAATGGTACATATCTGAAAGAACTTCACCACCTTTCTGACACCTTTCTGATGAAGAACTGTATTGTTTATAGATGGCCAAGTTGGGTCACATGTTCCATTAACAATACTCACAGCCTATTAGTTTTAAAATATGCTTTTAAACTCAAATATTATCCACTTTTTCCACCCACATTGCTCTCAGAAATGTAGGCTATGGTAAATTCTGAATGCATTCCAACAATGCTACAAAAACTTAATTTCCTTAAGTTCATTACAGAATTCTTCTCTATCGGCACCTTCCATTCTACAGCCACTGTACTTACTGCAAAAACAGTTAAAAGCCATCTGTAAATAAATACTCTTACTCAAAATACAATGGAAAAGTAATCAGTAATTTCAAATTATGCTAGTTTAAAAAATGTCTGGCTATCTTCACTATCTACAGCATCTACCATTTACTTCAACTTCTAATTCAAAACCAGTGCCCGGCCCCTATATTTTTTACACATTTTTAGTATTTCAAAATCTTATTTCCCTTTTTTTTCTTAAATATTTGATTTTGCCTCTACTATAACTCTTTAATAACACAGAGAAAAAAACAAGACATTCAATTTCGATGCTTTATTAACACTTCTGCATTCTGTGAAATTTCATAATGCTTCAGCTTATCATCTTCTGCAGTTATAATTAATCTTTTATTAATGTTATTGAATATCTTGTATAACATATATGTTATCTGGCAGATATTCCTTTAAATTAAATATTTTTTGTGTAATGTTTTCATGCAGTAAGGTAGATTACCAACTAATTTTTCACGTGGATGTCCTCTTGTTTGTATGCAAATTACTTTTTAATCTTCCTGCACTTGCACCTCTAAACTGCAAGTAATGATCCTCAGAGCTCTCTATGTAGATTTTATACTCTTCAGTTCAAAAGAAGGCACAAATAGCATTTCCCCAAAATAGGCAAAATTTCTATTCAGAAATAAATCTTATTTCTTATTCCTAAAAAGTGAACAGCAAGTTATCAACTATTTTTATTTGCTCACCAATACAATAAGGACAACACTGTCCCTTTCTCAAAACTGGTCTCTCACAGGATACTGGTGGGCAAGACTCAGAGTAGCATCTAATCACACCATCCATGCAAATGCAGCTAGTGCAGACATTGGGCTTCCAGGACTCAGCTGTCAAAAAAATATCTCCTTCGTCATTTTTGCAGTAACTGGGCATGCTCTCATTGCTTGATGAAGAGGGTTGAAGAGGCTCATCTGTAAATATAAACAGATAAAGTTATTTAACTTACAGTAGCTAACTTCTCTGATATTTCTTCTACATAGTGTTCAATCTCCGCATGCATGCCTCTGTGCTTGATAAGGATTTTATCAGGTCTAGAATAAAGTTGATGTAGACCTTTATTGAGTTTACTCAAAAAAAAAAAAAAAAGAAAAGAAAAAGGCAAAGTTATCAATCATATCAGGATTGGCCTCTCAGAAAGGAACTTTAAGTGTTCTAAAACAGATGGCATACAGGAATTCACCTTAATTTTATTAAATTTTAAATCTAAAACTTGAATCCCAGATGTGCCACGTCAGTTCGAGGCCTTGAAAGATGCAAAGTCAAAAACTGTTATGCTGCTGTCACCTTTATCAGACATATAGGAGCTGATTATAAGCTGTGGAGAAACAGATAGAGCTCGACCAGGCTTCATCTTGATGCCAATGGGTTTGCTTTAATACTCATGCACTCACATGGGGGGATATTTCTCCAATTAAGCTGTATTTTAACAGACATTATAGATCAAGAAATGCGACTGTAGGTGCAGAGAACATGTAAGAAAGAAGAAAAAAAGATTCATCATGGTTCTCAATCTAGCTATGAAAGATAGGAGACTAAGATTCTCATGCAGCCAGTGAAGAAAGATCAACTTCTCCAAACTATATTTTGAAGTTAAACAAAATGAATATTCACCATTAATAATAAGAAAAAAAAATAGAAGTCAGGAGAACTGGCTGAATTTTTCACTGAAAACACATAATCAGGAAAAAATGATCTCCCAACCCAATAAAAACCGTGAGGAAGAAATGGCAAAATCTAACTTTTAAATTTAAAATTAGATGTTTAGATTTTGTTTTAAGACAAATACTTTCTCAGCAAGTTCACATACAGATCCTGGGTTTGCACTACATTTCCACTGCAATAAGCTCCCTCATTTGCTATGTAAAATAGGAATTCACATTTCTTTATAATTGTATCTCTTTCCTCAGGAAAGTGCAAATCCTGTTACCTTCTCGACACTGTGAGGCAGTCTACTGCTGGGCTGGAATGCTTTGATATTAGCCTTCAAGTCACTCTCAGATCACATCAGGTGAAGATAAAAGCAAATAGAACTTCTGTGACCAAATCCCACATATCCAACCCTTACATTATTAGATTGTCCTCACAGATGATGTCCGAACTTCAGCAACATGAGTCCCCTAACATATTAGGTAACTCTTGCACACAGTCAAATTTTGCAGCTGAAATGGAGACTGCAGGCTTGCACTCCAAAATTCTAAAGACACGACAACACAGCTGCATACAACAACCATGTGTACATGGAAACATTTAATATTCATATAATAAATTCTAAGATCAAGAAAAGACTCTGATGAAAGCTGGTCGATAGTACATACCTGGGCACTGAGGACAGCAGGAGTCCTGTGTGCGGGTGGGGTTTTGACACAGGAGAGGAGGACAGACTTCAGTCTCACACAGGACTCGCCCACTGTGGCATGTACATTGTGTGCAAGAATCAATATTCCACGTCTCTCCTTCTACAAAGTATTCCCCACCAGGAGCATGACAGATTGAAGGACTGGTGAGCTCTGGCTTCTGCACAATTATTTCATCTGGAAAAAACAGAATTGGAAGATAAGCAAAAACAACCATGACTCCAATGATTTAAAAATATATTTATTTATTACCTTTATTTATTTCTGTTATTATTGAAAATACTAGGATTAACAGAACTGGCTATGAATACGTTCTTACTGAAGCTCTTTTGACTTACAGAAAATGTAAAAAAAAATGTAACTTACAGAAAATGTAAAAAAAAAAAAAAAAAGAACAAGAAACAATTTGGGAATCAAACTGAACAAATGCAAATTAATATAAATCAGAGTTAACCAAGTATTCTTGGCATTTCAGAAAGAAATCAAGCTAATCTATAACATAGGAATGCCAAGAAACAATTGTCATTTTCTGAAAATGTATACTGACTGGACAATTTCTAAACTGTTAAATATTGCATAACTGCAATTCCTGAAAGGATGGATAAGTATGCAATCAGTCTGGGATCTGGGAAGATTCAACTGTGTGCTTTAAACATCGTAAGTGATTTGTGTCTGTAATGTTTGGTGCCAGATTAAAAACAAAAACAAAGAATCCCCACCCCAGCCCCTAAAAACTTAGAAGCACTTAGCACTGGTAGAAGTACATCATGAAAGAGGATCGTTCCATAAAAACAAACAAACAAACAAATCATAACAAAACAAAAAACAAAACCCAACTTCTGCAGTAGTAACTTTGTAAAAATTGAGCTCAAGGTGAGCAAAGTGTGTAGACTTTTATTTTCAGTGACTATCTCACCAAATAATCTTAATTCTTTTTCACGCAATTAATTACATTAAGTCTACAGCCCTAGCTAAAGACTCACTCAGCATCTAATGCAGGCAGTTAGAGAATGGATCTGACCCCCTTCAAGTTAAGAAAGGAACTGGAGCTGTTTCCCTTGATCAGCATGAGTGTTCTCCAGCCAATGGGGTATTAAAAAAAAAACGTGGGTTCTCTCTTAACCATCGAGTGTTTTAAAAACTGAAAAAAAAAAAAAAAAAGGATGTGTCCTGCACGTTGAAAGTGTTTAAGCAATTACCATCCATAAATTTCTGCCATGGACAACATCTGCACAGCCTGGTTAAGAAGCTTCCACATCAGGGGTGAGCTTTAAAACAACAAAGCAACTTTGCAATCTCCTTGTCTAACAGAAGAATCCCATATCCTTTTGAGGACAATGCTCTTCCACTTACCACAGGATAAAAATTGGATTAGGGATTGACATTTGTTGATGCAGTCTAAGGACATACATCATCTTACATCCTAAAGAGGAAATACTCTTTTGTTATATTCAGAAAGAGTATTTGGCTACTTATTTTGTCCTAAGGACTTCCTGTTCTTTCCAAAGAAATTGAAACTGTTCATAATTGCTTGAATCCTGATAGGCTTTCTTACTGCTTTGTTGTTCATATTAGCATCATGAGCCTCTCTGGTCCCACTTATAACAGGACTTCCAATTAAGCCATAGACAATACCTCTATATTACAAACAAATCTATTCAGCGCACAAAATATTGTAGGAATCAATCTGAAGTCAGAGGACATTACTCTTATACTCTTTCCATACTGTAACAAAGCATAATTCTTTCATAGATGCTTTCCATATGATCACTTCTTATTATAATTATATTGGAATGCAACATTTATTGTACTTGGCTTTCCCACCTAAAAAATATAAATAATTTTCTCCTCCTAGTGGCATAGGAACATTCCCTCAGAACACAGAATCATGACATTCAACTGCTGAAGACATCTCTATGAACGTGTACTTCATTTTTACTTGAACTGAATGAGTTTTAAGGTATCATTTCATGATACCTTAAGGCACATGAAATGAAGCCCAATTACAAAGAATGCAGAAGAGACCACGTTACCTGGACATGATGGGCAACACTGCCCTGGATGTATGGTGGGGTTGCCACAATTAGGAACAGGGCAGGTGATCAAGGCACACATTTCCCTTCCATTGTGACAGTAGCATTCCCTGCAGCCATCATGCCAGCTCTCCTCGTTTTCATGTCGGCGCCCATCCATTGACAGACAAGAGCCTGCTTTAACTGGAGGCATAAGAGAAGCGGTTGCCTCTGCAAGAAGACAAAGGAAAGTGTAATTTTCTAAAATGCTTAGAAAAACATATATACTGAAAGTGTAATTTTCTAAAATGCTTAGAAAAACATATATACTGCATGCCTGGTTTGCATTTCTTTTTAAACACATATAAGATCAAGTGATTAATAATTCTATCATTTATGCTTAAAGTAAACTTTAGACAATTCAAAGGTACACTGAAGGGGATGGTAAGCCATAGTAGAATTTATTTCCTTGAAAAATGTAGTCACTTCTTTCTGTTGTGCCTGTAACTGTTTTTAGTAGTACAGAAATGTGGTACTGACTAAATAATGTAAGGGGAAAAAAAAGAGAAAGGTAGAAAACAGAGAAATAGTACAAAACATGGGGCATATTTAAAATGAAACATAATATTTTTATATATTACAGCATAATATACTATCTATAATGTGAATACGTGATAGCTGGTATAATATGAAAGTATTAGAAGAGCTAAGTATGGTCTCACATACCGTGAATGAAAAAAAAATACATGCAAGTTCTAATGGGCTCATGCCAGGTACTAGAAATATTTCATAAAACACTACCCACAAGAAATTATGTGTGTTAGTTACTTATAAATGATGTTTAGAGGATGACTGCTCTGACAATTTTATCCCTCATTCCTGGGTTTTACTGCCATGAGAATGCAGCAGTTGGAATGCTGCGGTACTTGCTCACAGCAAGAACAGGCAAGCTTTTGGTCTAGGGAGGATAAAGTCTCATTTATATCCTAAAGGGGTATTTAAGTGCTGGAAGACTCAGCCTCAGTATATTCTTTGTTAATCAGCAGAGTGAATTTAAAGCCTAACAATCCCTCACCCACATCATTAATATGATGAAGGATTTTGGATCACTTTGTCAGTGAACTCGCTTTCAGTGGTACATCAACACTTACATATGTAAGATTATTTGTATTAAAGATGCTTATGCATCTTTTTGTTTAGAAAAGGATGCAGTATGAAAAGTAGTAGTAGTGTTAAAATGTATTCTTAATTAGTTTTCTTTTATCTCTTTATATTTATTTATTTATTAACAGATAGGTCAGCACTTCAGCTTTGGTGGATCCATCAGTGGTGGCCTAAGAACCACAAGCAGATGTTATGAAGTGGGTTTGACGCACATTTTCAGAATAAAAACCCAATAAACAGAAATTACATCAGTATCCTATTTTGTGAATTCAAAAAAATATGTAAAAAATAAAAAAAAAATCAAAATGGCACAGAGTAAAATACTTCTGAAAACAGTTTTAATCTTATTTCATGAACAGAAACACTATGAAAAAGTTACATATAGTTACTATGCATTTATACTGTATAATACTGAATTGTATCACTGGAATACTGTCTTACATTAAAATCATTATTGATACATGTAGGTCATGGATATGAATACTCTTCCTTAATAAATATTTTAAAGTTTCTCATGAACTCAAGCTTTTGTTTCTAAGAGATTCTTATGTATACTCCTAAATTTGGAAAAGCAAACCATGCATATAGGCAGATACTCAAGATTAACTCAATAAATTGAGATTTACTTAAAAATTGAAAAGTGAAAACAAAGTTGTACAAAGGATAACACTTGAAGTGGAAACCAAATGTCCAAATACAAAGTAGGAATAACTGCATGGTGAGCTATGGCTGAAAATAATCTTGGAATTATAGTAGTTTACAAGTAAAATACAGGTCAGGAATGTGACACTACTGAAGAAAAGGAAAGTTCAACTTTAGATAGCATACAGAGGTGTCATACATTTAATTGTACTACTACTATCTCTACTACTTAGGAGGTTATGCTGATGCAAAAGTAAAATATCCAGCTCTAGAACTGCAATGAAAGGCCACAAGAACTGGGCTTATTTGACTGAAAATAATGCATTTAGGAGGCTCTAATTGTGAAAGCATTAAGTAATTAAGTATTGCAAAAATTCTGAAGGGCATGGTGATAATCCCTGAATTTGCTGAGGTTAGCACAAGAAATAACCAGTTTAATTCTTAGAAAAGGAGACAAATATTTTTTAAAAATCATTTTAAAATGCCACATATTTGTAGCCACTGGAAAACACAATTTAGAGTTTGGTGTAGATTTTTTTTTTTTTCTTTTGAGATTGGAGGTTCTTAAGAAATGAAACCTTAGATAAACATCTGTCAAGGATTATCCAGATGCACTTGACATTATGCAAGGGCAGAGAAATGGACTCTTCATTTTCCAGAGGACTATCTCAGCACTGTATTTCTATGGTTCTACTTTTTTTAACCCTAGCATAAGTTATTTCCAGAAGCAATTATCTAAAAAGTGAAGCTAATTTACAGGCAGGTAATTTACCCATCTGTACCTCCATTCAGCAGTTATTCTTTCTTACTTCATTTTTTTTTTTTTTTCCAATTAAAAAAAAGTCATATTGCAGCTTATAACAGTGAAATCTCTGCTTTGCATTGATGCAAGGCATACTTCATTTTTTTCATTTATTTTTTATTTGTTGCTGGAGGTCCTAAGATATACCTGCTTAAAAAGTTAACAATGGAGTCATTACACAAAGCAGTAGGAGGATATTCAAACTTACTTATCTATAGCTAGAAATCAAAACACACAAGCAAGAATCAAAGCAAGCAAGCATGAAAGAGCAGTTAGGATGAGAGAGAGCCTGAGTACAAACAAGAAGTTATTAAATGAGACACATGGAGCTGAGTAACGAAGGAAGTCTTAAACTAACACAAAACAAGTCAAAAATGATTGAATATTAGATCACTGAAATGAAAAAGACATAAAACAAAAAAGAGTAGTTGTTACTTTAATAGCTAGCAATGGCAAATATTTCACAGAAAACTTAATTTGCTGCATGAAAAACAAAATGTTCCTATGGCTATTTGAGACAAAGGGGAAAAACAGATGCTTTCTTCTACTTCTAAAAAGAACATTAAACAGAAGCTGCTATTAGTTTGATTAAAGGCTATTCAATAATAGTAACTTTTTTTTAAAATGATCTCCATTATATTTAAAATCAATCACACATTTTTAATGGCAACTATTTTGATTTATGCATGTAGAATTCCTCTAGTAAAAAATTAAAACAATTAAGTAAGAATGCTTTATGACAGCTATCATGACACTTTTTTATGCTAGCATGAAATTAAGGAAAATATGAGAGCAACGCAGATAAGCTTTATGTGAAAGAGAGTATACTAGTTTGAGTTTTAGGATACTGAATACATAAGGTAGCAGAGTTGCTACCTCATACCTTAGTCTACCTCATTCAAGTCCTCTGTAATTTGATACAGAGCAGGTAGGAACCTTAATAATCAATGAAATATAAAATCTATTAGGATTTAAAAAGGAAAATATTTTAGGACATACTGTTTTGCAGTACTTTATCCTTCTAAAGGATTTAATGCTGTAAGATGATACACACCATTATACTGCATTTGCTGCCTGTAATGACCTATTTTGCCATTACATATGAGGAAGGTAAAAAAGAATATTAATAATTTCACCAAAAATGGCTTGAGACAGTAAAAGACGTATTGACTACATGGACATTGGTGCCTGCTTCACTGGTTATACGGAGGTGGAAAGGGCTAATGGCCATGGCAAAAGACAAGAAAGGCTAATCTACTCATTTATATGACTTCACCATAACAAAAAACAAACAAACAAAAAAAACACTTGAAGATAAATTAAAATATCCAAATTGCATTAAAAAACTAACAGTGCATATATATGTATATTTCCATATATTATATATTAATGTATTACTATTTTTATAGATATATAGTGTACCTTTATACAGAACTTACATGTTCTTAAATTAGTCAAACCACTCACATTTAATGACAGAAGCATTCTGAGACACCTTCCCAGCAGTAAAGTAGTCTGGGGTGATCCAGAACATAACTCTTTTAAAGCTCAGTGGTCAAAATAGTTTCAGAGAAAATAAGGGTAAACTGATGATTCTGATGTCCCCCATAATCTAGGTGAGTCTATATTAATATCCTTCCAGCTTGGCTGCTGCAGACACCTGACTCTCTGTTTTACAGTGGGCAAAGAAGAAATCACACGTAATCTGAAAAATATCTCCAACCTGTTGGTCCTACAGTAGAATGGCCCTACTGCTCTGACTGAAAAATGTGACAGTGTATTTTGTGCAGACAAACCTTACCTGTTTCCCTGGTAAGCTTCTCTCAGTAGCTGTTACTGCATTTCTAATGCTACTGCTCTGTTTTTTTTTTTTTTTTTTTAAAAAAAAAAAGGAGCAGCACATGCAATTATCTCCACTACAGACAGAAACTGCAAGAACAGAAGCCATTGTAAAAGCACTTTTGGGAAAATTTCATAAATTTCAGAAGTTCTTAAATTAGACTGTTAGAATTTTACATGTATTTCAGGCACATATCTTTTATCAGGATTACTTCTCAGACAATGAGAAAAGCAACTTTCAAATTTGCTATCTTTGAGCAGACTGACCAACACATACTACAAAGGAGCATAGCACTTGCTCCTTTGAAGGAATTTGAAAAATCTCCTCCACCAGTTACCATATTTCAATCCTTATAAATTCTGTGGAGTATTCCTTTTCTTTTGCTCTGGCTTCCAACAGCTCTCCAAACAAGTTGCAATTATAGATGGCAATGCATTCACACCTACCTCTGCACTTGCAGATAACACACCCATGGTTGTTCTGCTGGAAGCCCATTGGGCAGATTTTACCACAAGATATTTCTGGGCATTTCTTACATCGACAGATTTCACAGCCATGCTTGTTCTTCCTAGATGATGAAATTAATTTGTAAAAGGTCATCAGGACGCTTTAAATGTCTAAACGTCATGATTAAAATAAAAGCAAACTTTAAAGAATTGACTCATTAAGAAAACAAAATTGTCTTTAACATTCACATTTATATTCAGAGGGGTATGCAGGTCTCCATTCCTGGCATGTGCTCCCCCATGCAGCTAGAAAAAGATCTGCATTTGGTATTTTCAAGGCATAGCAGACAATACAGATGTATGTGCTTATGACTGCTATTGATGATAAATCCTTTTTTTTTTTTTTTTTTTTTTTTTTTAATGGAAAAAGTAGAAATAATTTCTAAAACTGTGAAGAAGTTGGAGGGGCAAGTGGGATTATGTTAAATTACTATGTTTTTATGAAACAAATTATTGGTAACTTTTTCTCCATCAGTAGGTAACATAGTAGATTTCCACTCTAGCATCTTAAAACTAAAGAGATTTCTGAAAAGGTTAACATTTAACGTTAGAAAAATAAATCACAAACATGACTACTTCTGATTTTCCACCCCCAGTACACTTTCTTTTTAATTAAAAAAAAAAATCAACACACTTTTTTCTTTAGTTTTGAATTACAGACCAAAGATTTAAATTCAATTAGAGACTTGTCTTCTATTAAGTCCCATCCTTTTGATGGCTAGAACAAGCTTGGAAGTTAAATAAGGCTTGCTGTTTTAGAAAAGAAATTGGCATGGTAGCATTTAAGAACAGAATGAACGTATTATATAACTGCAAGTCTAAATCATTTTAGCACTGAAGTGAGATTTGAAGTGAAATGATCTTACAATACTTCTTACCACAATTTTAGCTCTTTATGCTACAAAATATTACATACATGGTTATCTTTAAATATTACTAATTTTATTGACATCAATGCCATTATTCATATATTTTGTAGACAATGACAATATAAGGGTGTTTGTATCCTTTCTATTTTTTTTTAAATAAAAAAGTACAATAGCATTACTAAAAGCTTAATATTTAAAGATGCCAACCAAGCATTGTGTAAAATTAAATTGCATTTTGTATCTAAAACCAGAATTTCAATTGAAGAGAATTTTCAAATTAACTTCAGAAAGTTTCAAGTTCAGTTGCTTTCATGTATACAAAAATCCCCAAAACAGGGTTCCTAAAGCACTAGCATCAGCTTGAAATCAGTTCACTTTTAAGGCCTCTTTGTCTTACTCCTAGCTACCATTCTGTGCCTATTAATATTTGCTGTGCCTTCTAAAATTATTTTGCCAGATAGTTCACAGAGATTTACTAAGATAATCATTTTATGTATATTTTAGTTAAAAAAGAGGAAAAAAGTGTGCATTTCAGATTACTGAAATACAGAAAGCACACAAATTTGTAATTTTCCTCTATAGGACAATATTAAGTCAGTTATACACAGAGTAAAAATTACTGCTCTTTATTGCAAGCAGTATAATTCTGTGAGACACATAACATTATTTTTGTAATGCCTTCTATTTGAAGTTGAACCATGTAGTGCCAGTCCGTGGAGCAGTTATGAAGGGCATGACATTTGTGCAGTATGAGGATCATATATCATTCTCTGCTTGCTAGTATAGATCATAGTTCAACATAGATTATTAAGGTTTCCACTATGTTCCATTTAAAGTCATAAAAATACTGTCCAGTTTGCTTTAAACAAAAATTACAATTTATATAACCAAAGCAGACAAACTTGCTCAGTATGTAAAAGAGTATTTCTTCCTAAATTAAGGTTATTAAGAAAAGTATTCTACAATGAAATTAAAGAATACAACACTAAACTTAATACCTTCACACAAATACAACACATTAATAGTAAATTACTGATAAATATGGTTTAGAAAAATCCTTAGCAGTAGTAGAAAATCATTTTTAACACTTCATTGTGACTTCTGTTTTGAGACTTCCAGTGAGGAAGAACTGCAGTAGTAAACTAAAACAAACAAACAAAAAAACAAACGTGACTGCTTTAGATAAACTACAACCAAGTCCAGGAACAAAGCTAGAATGAAAGAACATTTCGACCTTGGTTCATGAATATATTCAAACTATTTGTGTATGAGCCTAAAAAGCAAATGGCAAGAGATACTAAATAGACCTTATCTAATGGTTGTTTCATATTATATTTTTTGAACAGACTAAAGCAAATGGCCTTGAAGATAATAATTTATACATGCACTAGCACTACTAAAACTAAATAAATAAAAAAAAGTTTTTCCTGTTTTAAGCTGAATGTTACTCAATTGCACCGAGTAAACAATGAAAATTTTGCACTTTATACCACCTCTACTGTTGTGGAAACATGTATACACAGATTCCTTGAGCATGTGGATGGAAAAAGTCTTCTCAGATTCTGTTCTGATAGCTTTAACTTAGTACTGCAACTCTGCTACTGAAAATAGATTAAGAGCTACATACAATATGGAAAACCTACAATACGGAAAAAGTATTAAAAACAAGGTCTAACAGCCTTAGTGTGACCTTTAGACATCCCATTAGATTAACCTGCTGAGTTTATTAATGGTTAATGGTTTATTAATCAGTTTTAAAATACAAATAGAAATAAATGTTAAGATATTCAGTCTTCTCAAAATCAAGGCATTATCAAATCAATCAGCCTGGCATTATTAGCCTCATCACTCTTATGACTGTTTGCAAAAAAAAAGTTGTATTACTGAAGAAGGGGCAAGCCTGGTTCTGTATCTCAGGTAATAGGTATAGGATTATACTAAATGGTATTACTTTTCTTTGTTTTACTACACTGCTATTCTGAAGGTATTTTCAAATTATGCTACGGATGCCTCAAGGATACATTTGAGAATCCTTTCTAATGTAGTTTCCTCCAAACTTCATTAAAGCTGAGGAGGACTTCATTAAAGCTAAGAGGAGGACATAGTACACTATAGATTATAATTACAAATAACAATCTATAGCATTTATGAATGAATGTCAAACATAACTCTGAAGTGAACCTTAAATTCATAAAAATGCATAAATTCACATAGTACTATCAAACACTTGGAATTGCAATGTTAGTAAACTTCATTACAAAGCTTAAGACACCAAATTATATATGAATATACTTTGAAGCTCAGCTATTATGAGATAGAAATTAAATTCTTATGAAAAAGCATGCAGTAAACATGGAAATTGATTCATCAAAAACGAAGTATATTGGTAAAATACATAGAGAAGCCACCAAACTGATTTCAAATATATTTCTGTGACAAAGGATTTGCCCTGTTTTTGTCACCTGTTCCATAAGTAAAGAAATATGGGAAATATTCCCTTTTCTGGATAAAGAATTCTAGCAGCTATATGGGTTTTGAGCTCATTTACAAAAACTTAGAGATACTACTCTTCTTCATAAATCCTGTCAAGCAACTATCAGAAAAGAAACAAAAATAAAACTAGTCCACTGTTATGTTAGCATTAAAAAAAACAAACACCTTGAAAAAAAACACTGTAAAATCAAGTGAAGAAAATCAATGGGATATAAAATGAAAGGCTGTCACAACAAAACATACAAACAGAATTTCAAAAGGCTACATGCAGGAGACATCCCTTTTAAGTAGCTTTTTCATCTTGTTCAACAAACATTCTTCAAACAAATTTAAGCACTGCTTTGCTTCCATAATCTGATCCTGTTTATAATCAAGTTGCTGTTAATTTGTTGATCAAAATCTATTTCCATAAGTTCAGTGCTTGCATTTCACATCAAGTACTGACATTTCTACTTTCCCACATTTTCCTCAATTTTGCCACAAAGTAAACACAGCTACATATTCCTAGATTTTGCATACTTTCAATATGTACGGAGATTATTAAATATGCATTCAGAATATGAATACGTACAAGTATCCAGAGGGACAGTGCTTGTCACATACAATGGGTTTGCATTTCTTAGGCCGTGGGCGGCACTGACAGATCTCACAGTTGTGGGCATCAGTCTGGAACCCGAAGGAACAGTCCAGGGAGCAGCCCGATATGAGGCCGGTACACAGCTCCTCTCCTGTGAAGAACACACAGAGGTGATCACAAAATGAAAACTGTTTATGCCAGACAAATGCATCTTTGGCAGGCTAAACCTTCTGTTCCCCTTTTCTCATAACTTTTTAATACTGCTAATCATTACCTTCTGACTGTCCTAGTTTTAAAATATTCAACTGAATTCTACAGTAACAACCCAAACCATGTGAGCAGATACATTGAGATGTCTTCAGTTCCAGCCAAGAACTTGGGAAATATGATCTGATGTCCTATTCTAACTTGATTTTGTGAATTGCATAGCACATCCAACCAACATCCATGACCATAAGCTTTTAATAAAGCATTTAAAAATAGCATATACTTTTGACACATTATATGAATTTAATAGGTTTCTGTTCAATATAGAACATCTTTTATTTCTACTCTATTTATTTTAACTAGAACTGAAAAGCCTTTTAACCTTTATTCCATAGTTAGGATGTTTGCTGTCACCTGTTTTCTGATTAATACTTGTTTTTTGAAAATATAACTGTAATACCAATTATAAAAGAGGTGATCTAAGCTTAGAGATGTTAGTCTGAAAGACCTGCTCCCTGAAATCCACCATGTTTTGTTAGCTTGTGTGGTAGGGAGGGAGATGCTGGATTGATGGCATTTCATTTTGTCCATTACAGAGACACATAATGGTCATTATGTTCTCTTTCACTGGAGTTTAGTTCAGTCTTACTGAGAATCGTTAGTTTCTTTTTGTTCTTTGTGAAGGAATAAGTTCTGGAAAAAACACTTTTAACACACTCAGTTGTCAGAGTTAACCAAATGTGGCCAAATGTTTCCTAATTTGTTCTACCAGGTTAATGTTCATTTGGTAAAGAAGGCATAGAATATATCTATATCTATATATATATATATATACTCAGTTGTAACATCTGATATGGTGTAGATTATCACATCATCTACTGACGCTCAGAACTGACCAGTGAATAATCCTGGAACTGCAAAGTTGAACTGATTACTACCGTTCATTTTCTTAAGTGTACTTTGTCACAGATGAAGTGTTCAGGTGTCTGTGCGTATCATCGGGCTCACGGAATATAGGTCAAGGAACAATAAGGTACAAATGCAAGGGGGCTGGAGAAATGGATAGGCTTCTCAAAAAAAAAAAAAAAAAAGAGCTGGAAACAGAAAAATCAATTTAAAGAAGTAGAAACAACAATAACATTTTTTTTTGAATATTTCTTTATTTTGTGTCCAGATTTGTGTTTAGTGTGGTTCAATATCAAAGTGTGGTTCTGAGGTTTGAGTATGAAGATGGCAAAATTATGACTTTTGCAGGATCTCATAACCAAATATGGTTTTGTTTTCAATCTTCTTTTCTGCTTTAATTGTTTTGATTTGTTTAGTGAAATTGCTTTTTGGAGGTAGAAAACAAGCTTCTTAAAATGTAAAATTAATATACTTTTTTAAATGGGTCAAGATGTCTAGGACAGTACTATACAAGCAGGACAACTGTGTCTCATCCTACATTCATGACGTAAATATACTTAAAACTCAAATGATAATCTGACATACTAACTAGAAAATCCAGTCTCAAGGCAACATCTTCCTTGCTTAATTATTTATGTATGGAGTTATCCTCAGAAGAATTTTAACATTTAGAGTGGCCAAGAGATGGATGACTGATTAACCATCATTGCCTCTCTGGGCAGATACCAAAAAGCATTCTCATCCACATCATAACATAATGGTATGTATCATCAAAATGTTGGCTGTGTCAAACATACAGGCAAAGTTTGTCGAATTCAGAAATGACCGCTGTTCACACCTGAACTTACTAATGTTATATCAAATGCCAAGCAAGAACACCAGAATAATCTGTACAGAACTCTGCTGAAAATCTTTCTAATAAGATGGTAAAATTCTGTCTTCTAAGAAGATGTTTGCTATTAAAATTATTTTTTCATAATTAAACTTCTGATAATATGACATTTTAAATTGTGGACTTAGCTTTCTAATAGTTTTTGAAAATAACTATGGAAAAAAATAGGAAAAAAACTCTTGAAAAATTAGGAATACTTGGAAAAAAACTATGGAAAAAAACTGCTGGAAAAAAACAACTAGGAAGGGAAATAATAACTGAATAACAGCCTTCCAAAAGGAATTTAGAGTTGTGAAAATCAAAGTGGATTCTGGTCTGCTTTCTGACTTCACATCTATTTACATTTCTTCTACTGATACATTTTTAAAAACATGAAAATTACATGCAGTCTCAAACTGAAGTACCATCTGGTACACATACACACTTTATGTCTGATGCATAGGCCTCCTGAAAACCCTAGTTCACAGCTTTAAACATGTTATTTTTCCAGAAAACAGAGCAAACCCATCAGTTTTACAGAAGCAGAGTTTAGCTGTAAGGGAAAGGAAAAAAAAAAAAAAGAGGAAAAAAAAAAAGATGCCAGGCATAAAAATTCTAATGTAAATAAAATGTAGTGCATGCAACTGTCACACCGACAATATCTCTATAGCCTTAGCTACATATTTAAATTCATTGTTAATAAAATAATCACAAGTTCATCAAGAAAGACAAGCAAAAACAGATTTCCTGCTAAGATTTTGTGTTTCAAATGAGAAATACTAAAGAATAAAAAGAACTAGTTCATGAAGGTCAATTGCAATCATCTGAGGAAACTTATTGAAATATATTATGAGGCTATTTGTTAGGGGAACTTTTACCACCTTTGCTTAAATAAATTTCATCTGGAACCTGAATCCCAAATTAAGGAGCATATTTGCAGGAAAGAGATCCAGCCTTAAATGGACTAATAACTGCTTCAAGAGCACATCCAAAGCAAGCAGTCTGAAGGAGAGGAAACACTTCACAGATCTAATGCAGAAGGAAGACTGCCTTGCAGAGTTCCGGAAAGCTTCATTATGTGCTTACATGTCACTGTAACTCTAACAGCATAGACAAGCTTCTTGATTACAGAATAAGCCATCCTTCTTTCTCTGAATGGTTAGTTATGAAAACATCACCTAGGAAACTAAACTAATGGTGAGACTGGGGGTAGAAGACTGAAACAGAAATGAAATGATGAGTAGGAAACTGATTAAAGAGAAGGCAACTCTCATTATGCTGCTTAGGAAAATATGTGGCTGCAGAGTAGAGTTCTGCTTGAGAAGTAGAAACACAGTCATTGATTTTTCTTAGAAAATGTGAAATGCCAATGAAGTAATATCAATAAAGAAAACAATCCTACATAATGCCATAGGATGGCTAAGGGTGATAAAGTAATAATAGCAGAATGAAAGGTAATACTGAAAACATATACAGTTATACTCCCCACTGAGAGTAAAAAAGAATTTGTGCTGTAAACTGAGAGTTCAGGCACTGGAGAAGGATACTGATGTGATGTGACTTTGGAGAGAGATGAATGTGTTCCTGAACATCTCAGACTAATATAACTGTACTTTTAACACACACACACACACACATATATATATATATATGTGTATATATATAATGTGAGGACAGGCTTTAGCTGAAATATAAAACATAAAATATGAAAAAAAATCAAAATCTGGAAAAATGACAACAGAATCAATTACAGCAAAAAGCTAGCACAATAATAGAAAGGGTATCCTCAACAAACAATATCAAAATAGCCTCCTGCTAGGAATGAATATGCACTTGAAGACTCGCATGCACTGAACACTTATAGTAGTGAATCCAGCCCATAGAAGTCCATGCAGTTTTCTTCTCCATGTAAAAAGACTGCAAAAGCAGCAGCAAAGTCAGTTACCAACAGCTGTATGTTTTTAGTCAGTTTTCATGAGACCTCACTATATATTGGCAAAAGGTATTGGACTTTGACCGTCCCAAACACTGCAGTTCTAACAAAAATTCGTATTTGCAGATAATATAGTATTTGTAGATTGCTTAACACAGCATATGCTGACATGGGTATGGGAATTTCAAATTACTAGATTCATTTGGATCAATTTAAGATGCTGCTGGAAAAAAAATTAGGAAGGGAAATAATAACAGTCTTCCAAAAAGCTCTGATGATTATTAATGAAAAAACAGAAATACTAGCACCAAAGTTCCTAGGTTCCTAGGTCCAGTCAGTACTGCCAGTAAACTCTTTTTAATAGAGTAGTTCCTTCACCCTTTCTTCACCTACTCCCAAACACAGTTTCATACAAACATGCTGTAATAAAACAAATATTAGAGTTTCAGAAGAGTATGATACTATTTAAAGAGAAACTGACTGGGATCTGTGGGATGGGACAAGAAGAAGAAAATCTAGTCTTAAAAACATGTGATTACCAAGATATTACCAAGACTCTGCACAGCATACTGCATGCAAAAGGTCTGGTGTTTTTAAACTCTTTTATTCTAAGTATCTTATACTCAATACTAAAAACAACTCGTCTAAAAAGTTTGTCCAACCACTGTAAGACCTAGTCACTTGCCACCAAAGGAAATAAAAGTAGATATGAAAATCAGAGTGTAAGAGAGGTTAATATACTGTTGTCACATACAGCCACCACTCTACAAATAAGATTACAAAATTTCTGTCCCAGGCTATGTAATGTTATCAGTCTTTGTATTTGTGAGGATTCACTCAAAACCCGGGTATTTCAGATACACCGCAATTTCTCCTTTTCAGATATGGGACCTCAGAGGCAGCGCATCTCAAAATGAATCACTATTCTTTGGCCTAATTTCAAACCGTCAGATGCATGATGTATTCCTGATTTCAGAGTACACACATCTCCACCTTGCATGAACCTAAGAATATTTGAAATGTTATAAAATTCTTCTAAAAAATCAAACTGCAACATAGACAAAATTCAATTCTGTCACTTGCATGTTTGGGTCTAGAAATGGTCTTCCATTTGAACTTCTAACAGCTTGACTGTAATTCCAGCTAATTCTTATTTAAAAACAGACTTCTCAATTTCTTTCTTCTAACATACACATGGCACATAAAAAACAAACAAACAAACAAAAAAAAACAACCTAAGCTCTAACACTAAGATACTTATTTTTCTCCAATTTATGGACATTTTCACATATGGACACTGAAAATTTTACTCTGAAGACTGTAAGTCATCTTAGCCTAAAACTTTTGAAAATGCATTCCCGAGATGCATAGCCTGTTGAAATACTTTTAGTTTTTAACCCTCTAGTTCACAGAGAAGAGAAAATAATTGCTGGAAAATATTAATAGATTGATTATCTCATTATGTCAGTAATTCAACTTGGCTTAGGCCAGTGTCCTTTTTGTTTTTTTTTTTTTTTTCTTCTTTTTTTTTCCAATTTGTAGCATGGCTACAGAAAGCTAGCTACATACCTTTACCATCATTATTTCTTGATGCTGAGGCTAGATCATACCAGGAGAACTGTTTCACAGTACCTTTATAATTAAGCACTCCTCAGCCGTCCTCTCGGTGTGGATTGCTACTGCTGGTTAATCTTCAGGGGTGGGGATCTGGGGAGGCAAATTTATGAAGGAGAAAACTAGGTTACTTATCAGTAACTGGAATTCTCTGAATATATTGCCTCCACAGATCCACACTAACCCTCCCTCCTTTCTTTAGGATTAACTCATGATTCACAATAGCTGGATAAAAATGAAGGGACTGGGCACCATGATACTAGAAAAAAATAACCTCATGAGTCCACTGAGGCAAATTACCCATTTGGATACCTGCTCTAAACAACTCTAGGATTCACACACAACACGTGACTTCATGAAAATGGATTTGTAGCAGTGACATCTCAAAGGTGGAATTACCGGAAAATGATCAAGCTTCCACAACCCTTCAAGCAGCACTTTTTTTTTTCTTCCACAAGTCCAGTGAATTTATCTCCTTTTATTGCATTAAATATATTGTATGCATTACTAAAACCAATACATTGTTGTAATCTCTAGAGATCCCCAGCAAAGATTTTCATACTAGTGAGAAGACGGTAGGTAATATTTATTTGGCATAAGTTGTTCATCATAATTGCACCTTCTTCAGGGAGTACTTCCAATATCTTTCACATGTGCACTTGCAGTTAGTATTTCAATACTACATAGACTATGTACCTTTTTTTTCTGATCTAAGTGGTAATTATTATTATTATTTAAGAAACATGCTTCATCCCTAATTTTCCATGGCTGTTATTTCACTAACTGAAGTCTAATAGATATTAGATGTTCCCTTTCATGCAACTGCAGGAAGATAATCGAACAACCTTTTTCTGCCTGGTCTACCCTATTATTCATAAATCCAAGATGTTCTCTCCTTGCACTAAGGAAGTCTAATGGACTGTCTGTTTTTATCATTTTTTTCCCCACATAATTTGTTGCTAAATTATGGTAACAGTGGGAGACCATTGTTACTAAAATAGAAAAATGTTATCTCATTCATATTTTACCTTTCTATTTTCAATAATTTAAATGGACAAAAGTAACACTGAGGGAGCTCCAAAGTGCTCAGAATGTGTCCCTGAATAAAGTTTTGTTGTCATTTTTGTTTTGTTTTATTTTTACATAAACAGATTAAAGGAAGCAAATATTCAAATTTTGGCTAGGAAGAGTGGGTTAGGAAAAATCATCGAAAAATCTATAATTACTGAATGATGAACACAGAAGAGAGAAACTGAGATATATTCTCCCATTTTAGCCCCTGCAAAGTTTTCTAATTTTTTCCCTCATCAGCCCACCATACATTTTTTCAAAGCTTTAACACTGCTGTTTATAGACATCCCACAGGTGCAACTCTCTAACTTTTCTCAAACCTTCCAATTGTGTGCTTCAGTCTTCCACAATTGCCTCTGAATGTCTCACACCAATTCCCACACTGCTAAACCCAAATTTCATACAATTCCACTCCTCTCCATCAGCTGTGAAAGGAAATGGTGTGACTAAACAAAATACTGATGTTCATGTTGCAGATGCCTGCCAGTAACAACTTCTTAATTCCATGATAGGAAATGTTCTACTCATTTAAGCTATCAGAAATTCTTCAAAGATATTTCTGTATTTATATGGAACATATTTGGAAGAGATGGCTTGTTTTATGTCTAGAGAACTGTGCAAACGTATAACTTAAAAAGAATTCTAATTTTTGAATACTGATTTCACAGATTGTGTTGACAGACATAACAGACCATAGCACAATGTGGATGATGATGATGCACTATAATGTGCAGGGAAAATAACTTATCTCTACAACCTTCTACAATTGCATCTGTCCACAAGCACTTTGCAATTAATGAAATTGCATGACTACTACATCCTGTAACTGCAAAGGTAAGCCAACTAATATGAAGTCAACTAATTTTAAAATTTACAAAAAATACTCTAATTTTAATAAGACCTGAAGGATTTAAACATACTAAAGCCAGACATGCTTGCATTTATACCCTGAATGGTACTTCACATTTGACTCACTTGGGGGTAAAAATTGTAGTTTATCACAGAAGTCACAGGAAAGACTTCAGAGGGCTTTTTCCTTTTCATGAATATATTATAGGGAATAGACAAGAGAAAATAAACTACTGGCCCTCACTGCAGGCTCTCAGTGACAAATGATATCCTGTTCAGCAGCAACTTTCAGATTTTAAATCTTAAGTTACTGCAATTAGCAGGTATTATTCAATGTGCTGGTTAGTCCTCTTTGGAGCAACAGAAGTCATGCCTCAAAAACAGCTGATTACTGGCTTTGTTTCATTCTCCCAAAGTAAGACTCCTTCCAAAGACTTCGTAATCCACTCCAGTCCTCTCTATGAAAGCACAGGCCTAGACACTCCAAACACAATGGCAACTGCTGCACCCTACAAGTAATGATTTTTTTTTTGCTTATTTTTCTTTATTTATTTCTTATTCTTATATAATCTTTCATTTTTTTTTCTAGTGTTGGAGTTCTGTTTTGGTTTCAATGATGTTGTTCTGCAGCATTTTTTCCTATTAGCAGGATTTTTTTTCCCCATTTATCTCTATGTAGTTCTTCTGTACATTCCCGCCTGGTGTTATCATTCCTTTTCCCCAGTCATTTTTGGTTCCATCTTTACTCATTACAAGTTTTTCCCCTTATTAATCTGTGCTCACTCTTGGCTCAGTGGTTGTTTTTGTTCCCGCTCCCTTCTCTTACAACGGTGGTCTGCCTCTGCTTTTCGTATTTTACCTTGAATGTTTTCACTGCATGGTTTCACAGCATGTTTTTGCATTCACTGCAAAAACAAGAAAGAAGGATAAATTACAAAGTAAATTTGTATTAAAATCATTGTGTTCTAGAAATGTTACCATTTGCTTCTTTCTTCCTTCTCTCATTCTGTAGTCCACTTGAGTCAAGCTAGATAAACTTGAATATAAATTGCACTAAAGTACCAAAAATTTTGTGACATCATACTAACATAATTATTTCAAATAAACCTGCTGATTTCTGGCTGTAGGAACATATATGAAGGTAACAATGAGGAACAATTTATAGATTTGCTGCATGGTCTTCCTCTTCTTTGTCATTTCGGTTTTATTTTGACTGAAATAACTTGAAGTATGTATTTCACAGAGGAAATAACTAAAGAGAAATTGGAAATAACAGAAACTTAATTGGAAGGAGATTAGTAGAACTAGGAGAAGATGACTTCAAACAGTAATGAGAGGTACCTTCTTTACTCAGACACTTTAAATCTGACTCAGTTGAATAGCTCAGACCAGCAAGGAAGATGTGAGAGCAGTCTTAAGGTACTGACGTTCCCAATTTAATTTAAACCTAAGTCTACATGCATCTACATGAACTTTTACATAATTCTTACAAATTCTTACATTTTTAGAGAGCCAAGATGCAACTAAACTAGTTTGGATTTGAAAGTACAGAGAACTACAGCAGTACGTTTTCAGCACATTTGACCTAAAACTGTTTTCTTCTCACTCCTCACTCACATTTGTCCAGTGCCTGGCAAGCAAGAAACATTACTTGACAGAAAAATTCTATCCCTGTCATTTTGACTGATATCCCCCAAGTGATGAAGATTTCCAAGCTGTTATTTTTCTTCATTTCTTTAGAAAATAAAGGTTTCCCTTCTCTGAATGACTTGGGAGATTTTTAAGCAATCTACAATTCAAGTTATTTAACTGAGAAAAAGGATGACAGATAAATGATACTATTAAGTTTGCTCCTGACAGTTTGCTATTGCAAAATGAAAATAATTGCAAGCAAATCCGGCACAAGAAAAATTCCCTTGAATAGGTTCTTAGGCAGTATTTAATCAGAAACACTTCAAGCAAGAACAGAGATGCCTTGGGATGTGGTAAGCGTACACGTGCGATCCGGTAATTTAGGACAAAAGAAACAATCCTTTGGAATGACGGGCTTCCTGTGCAACAAACTGGAAGGCAGGACTGCATGCATAGGCTTGACATTTACTCAGTAGTCCATCTTCTTTTTTTGTGTCAAACTCCTTTTAGGAAATGCTCCCCTGGACCCCAGTTATATCAGCAATAAAAAACAAATAAAAGAAAATAAAATTACAGTGGTAGAAGTGGAACTTTCTAAATTCTTACCAAGTTCTAATTTTGTAAGTAAGGCATTTATGTGATAGTTGAATGCAATATGCCTTATCTGCCTTTGCAGAAGATGCTTTTTTCTTTTCTCTTAACCACTTATAGTTTTGATGGTCAACTTATGACTTCTTTTCAAGGCCCCATTTTTGTGTCATCTGAGCACTTTTTGTTCCTGTGCCTGAAACTGATCAGTGATCCCAATGATCCTTACCCAAAATTCTTTACCCTTCCTTAGAAAGGATGTGCAAGGTGTAGCATAACTGCTATTCCACGTAGTCACGATGCAAAACAAATTAGCAAGAAGCTGGCTAAATGCCATAGTGGAGAAATCAGAGTAAAAAGGATGCGTGACAGCAATTTTCCAAAGGCTTCTAACATCACAAATCCACCTGATCTAAAAGCTGTTTTATTTGAGATCAGAACTTGTTAACAATGAAAACCAAGGAGAAATGAAATAAATAAGAAGTTGTCCTGTAAAAATCCAACTCTCAGCTGGGCTGGACTGAGGTCTCCTAAAAACAGGCAATTCATTCGCCAATCTTTGTATAAGTCTTCCTTTCCCCATTTACTGATGAGGGATTTGCATACCCTTTTTCTTAATTGTAGAATGTACATTCAGCTTTTTCATGTTTTCTGTTCTGATTTAAAACCTATTCACTTCTTTAGGTCAAAAGCTAAAAACAGTTATCAAAATCATTTCTTTTAATGACTTTTATTAATTTACTTAATAAAATAAGACACAACTAATACAAACCTGGATCTAATGGTATAAACAGCACCTCACATTTTATAAATAGGGGCAATGCCTATTCATATTTCAAAAGGTAGGAAATAGTTCCTGTGGAAATCTATGAAAAGTCACCCTTACCATGAATACAATTTGTCATTAGGGTAATATAGAAATAATATCTTTGATTACTTTATTGCTTGCCATCTGTTTATTTGTTATTGAGATGTCCTGTCCTTTACCTTACAGAAATGGAAATAAAAAATTCACATTTTCCCAGAAACAAGTTAAAAGTGCCAGGACAAAACCTTTTATTGCTCTTTAAGCAAAATACCACACCAATCTTAAAACTCTTTAGCTTGGATCGATTAAGAGTGTTTGGCTGTTTCTTTTGGGGATTCCTAGAATGGTCATACAGGTTTAGAACATGACTGAGAACAAATGGACTGAAATCAAAAGAGGAGAAATGGAGTAACACTTAAGTTGTGAAATCCTCAGAGGTCACAAGGAAGCTGCAGAGCTACAATAAAATTTCACAGGGAGTTTGAACCAACACCTAGGCTGGGCTGGCGAGCACAGCAATACATCCTCCAGCTGAGATGTCCTCCAGTTCTTTGTTTGGCAGTTTCAAGAACAAACCTGACCTTGCTTTATAGATCCTGTATAAACATTGAATTCCAAAGGAAACACATTGAGAAAATAAATTTTTGCTACTTCACTGTGAAGATGTATCATGGATACATGCAAAGTTCTCACAATGTCCAATGATTTTCATTAGGGAAAAAATAGATGTTGAATTAAAACCTGCATAAATCTGAAAACGAGTGTACTTATATAAGTTAGAGAAATAAAATTATATAGAGATATGTTTGTATATATATACAAACACCCCCTAAAAGTATAATTTTCAAATACTTTTGATCCTCAAAACCAATAAGCTTAATAATATAATAAGTTAAAACAGTAAGTTTAAAAAATGCTGTTTAGCAATCAGGTGTTTTTGAAGTGCACGGGCTTGAGGCAGAGTGGCTGGAAATCTGTGCAGAGGAAAAGGATCTGGGGGTATTGGTCAATGCTCACCTGAACATGAGCTGGCAGTGTGACCAGGTAGCCAAGAAGGACAATGGCATCCTGTCTTGTATCAGGAACAGTGTAGCCAGCAGGACCAGGGAGGTGATCGTCCCCCTGTACTCGACTCTAGTGAGGCTGCAACTCGAGAGCTGTGTTCAGCTTTGGGCCCCTCAGTACAAGGACATCAATGCCCTGGAGTCCAGAAAAGGGCTACGGAGCTGGTAAAGGTGAAGGGCCTGGAACACAAGTCCTGTGAGGGAACTGGGGTGGTTTTGTCTGGAGAAGAGGAGGCCCAAGGGAGACCTTATTGCTCTCTGCAACTACCTGAAAGGGAGTTGTGGGGAGCTGGGGGTCGGCCTCTTCTCACAGCTGATAGGACAAGAAGAAATGGCCTCAAGTTGCACCAGGGGAGGTGGTGGTGTCACTGTCACTGGGAGCATTCAAGGAAAGGTTGGACGCGGTACTTAGGGACATAGTTTAGTGAGTGGTATTGGTGGTAGGGGTACAGTTGGACCAGATGATCTTGGAAGCCTTTTCCAACCTTAATGATTCTATGATACCTAGGTGCTCTTGAAGTCTTTACATACACAGAGGAAAATGAAACATGGAAGTCTAATAAGACTTCTCAAAGGGACACTGTCACAAATGTTAAGTCCCAAATCATTACTTTTTTTTTTTTTTTTTTTTAATTTAGCTATTAATTTTTGCCTGATTTCAGACATTTGCACTTTTCCTCCAAACACGTTTCAAGCAAGCAAACAAGTAGTGTCAGAAATCAGCAAACTATCTTTGCAAGATGAACAACTAGAAAGTACATGTATACTACAACACTCTAAAATTATGAATGAAAGAAAACAAACACCAGAACATTAACATTTTCACATACAGCTGGATATAAAATGTATAAGCCATTGTATTTTTGCATACTCACTAGTTTTGCACTGACAAATGCGGCAACCATTTTGATCCAGTTTGAAACTGTAGATACAGTCTTTTTCAGTCAAAGTGCAGTTCACCAAAATCTCACAGGTGGGCGGACCTATTGTGATGTACGTTGGTTCTAAATGTAAGAAATATAAAACAATTTTGAGATCACTTCAGCCTTTTAATGAGTTCATAAAAAAACAGACATGGTCCAACAGAAAGACAATCACTTTTAACTAATTTTGCTTCTGAATCATGAATATTCTTGGTACTTAAAAAATTCAAGAAACAGGCTTTGTTTTGAAGTGATATGTGCATTACAAACTATAAATCTGCATAAAATAGGAAACAGGAGAAAACCAACACGACGTTTCTGCTCACTATGAAATCAACATTCTTGCATTTGCAGTTTAAAACTGAATGCAAAATACCTATACTGCCCATTCTTTTGCCAGAAGTATTTCATCAAAACTCTGTGGAAATTTTTAGGAACTAAGTAACTGGAACTTTCTCCAGTCCTCAGTTGATTGGTACTACCAAGCTGCAAATCAAAGCATGTGACTCAATAGATCATATCTTTCCTTATGTGAATAAGATCACTTCTACTGAAATTTAAAGCACAAGAGACTTTGAATACCAAATGGGAATGAAAGATACGCAGTGTGTGAAGGTATCTTGAAGCCATATACCACGACCATTCATTAAAAACATCACTTCTTACAGCATAATTTGCAGTACCAAATTGCATTTAAAAAAAAATTGGGAATACTATTGTCAATTATTAGATATTTATGTACAGTCTAATGCTTTATTTTGTACACCATTTAAACATATTGGAGTATGAAATTGTTTTCATACACCAGAAATATTCAGTCACCAGAAATATTCATACATTTTATTATACAATGTTACTATAATAAAGCAAAACCCAAAGACATATGAAAATAGCAAGCAAGCTCAATACTACCATTAGAAAATAGGATACAGGAGGAATGAAAAATCTGATTTCTGAAATTAATTCTTGCTGTGTGAGACAAATTTTGTCTATCTTGTGCTTTTTATAGAACTCATGTTAAAGAAGCATAGAATTTAGTTATGAACATTATTAATATTATACTAAGCATTAGGAAACACAAATTGCACAACTTTTAAATAAACAACTGTGAGCTTTCAATTGTTTGGGTTTCTCTTGTTCCCCCATCTCAAGAGAAAAAGACTTTAGAGCAATTAAGTTTTAAATAAATTCAGATAGAGGAACTGATCAATTGTGAAAATACGGAGAAGTACTACACAAACCATCAGGACAAGAAAATACTGTTTTATACAGATTTTCATGTACTGAAGGTGGCTGCATCTTACCACCTGCCATTCCCAAATCAAATACATTGAAAGGCAAATTTTACCATCCTTAGAGGCTGATAGTCCTTACTCTCAGATTGAGAGTAAAACAATACTCAACATTTATGAAGTTGCTAGAGGTATACACAACCAAAATACAAATTTCTCTGTTTATTGTTTCAGCTTCCAGCAGGCAGCTTTTGCACCCATGCTTTCCAGTGAAGTGAAAATTACCCCATTACAAGAATGTGCCTTTCTGTTTTCATTGTCTTACACAATTTTCTGCTTTCATAGCTTTCCCCCATCCCTTCTCTTCCCTTCACAACAGTTTATGCAGTGGCTGAACATTTTTAATCCTTTTTAAATTAGGTCACCTAAGTACAGAGTTTGGAGGAAAAAAATACACGATAGGCACTAGGGGGAAGTTGGAAGACTTTAGTCTTCTCTCTCAGAGATCACAGTTCAGATACCTCACTTTTCTGAAAGTTTCGAAATACCATTCAAATTATGTTCCTTGGGCAATTTTGGTATGAAAAGTATCTATATACATTAAACATATATGACACATATGACATATATAAACACCAACAACCTTGTTTAAATAGAGGCTGGAAATTTGCATAATGGCATCTATGTGCCTTTAGACACCCCTCCCCCCCAATCACTTCTAATTTAATTTTTTATTTTGCAGATCTTTTTCTAAGAGCTAAACAGATTATTAGTTTGTGGGGCAATTGAAAGATTTTATAAATTTCCGTGAATTACTCATTGTACGGCTCTTTGCATGCATTGTATGGAAGAGAAATCATAATGAGTATTTTATTTTAGAATAAGTGAATTCCCAAACTAGACCTATTTTAATGTCAGTGAACTCTTTGTTTTCAAGCTCATTCAATAATCTAAAGCACATTCATGCCAAATATCTAATATTTGCAAATTCAACAAACCATTAGTTTAGGAATGAAGAACATATCAATATACAGCAATAGCATGATATATTGCAGAAATTCCATTAATTAATCCAGTCTGTTTAGAGCACAATATATAAACTACCTTTGCAAATAAACTTATTCTTAGCATCTGGTGCCTATTTTGAAAATCTCCTTTCCTACCTCACTGCTTTCTTTAACTAAAATATCCTAAACAAGCAAAAGACCAGAACAGAACAGTTTCCCTGAAGCTACACCGGTTAATGGCCAGACGGCCCAAATCCTATACTTCAAATGACAAAAGAGCCACAGCATCACTTATAATCAATGGTAGTTAAAAACACTACCAATCATATGGATCACTAATGCTATCCAAAGCAAAGTTTGTGGACGTAAGCTGGAAAAGTGAAGGAAATGGCAGCTTTACCATTTGAGTGAAGAAAAGCTTTATATATATATATATATATATATATATTTTGTGTGTGTGTGTGTGGTAACTTTTCAAAGTTCTGTTTTGTGTTTTGATGCCCTTATGTCTTGGATACTGACAAACCAATTTTGAAATTTTGCTCCATCCAGCAATATAGTATTTCTTAGTATGGACAAAATTAAACTGTTGCTATTAAATTAAAAGATTTTTGTTAGTCTTGTATTTGTTGGAGTTTATTATGCTGTTACCTCTCACTTTTGTTTCTGCTTTCAGCATCCTCAGAGCTTCCAGGCAAATTTACAAATCTGTTTTTCCTCTGTCCCGTCCCTAAAGGTAAGCCCTGAGATACAGTAATTTTATATGCATGCCTGCTTCTCAATGAGCTGCAAGTAGAGGACAAAAGAAATAATTTAATTCCCTACCCCCACATGTGCAAAAATGCAGTTAGAAAAAAAAAAACAACAAAAAAAACTATCAAACCTTTTCACTTCGCTAGACAAGACTCAACAAATAAAGCCAGCTCTGCTGCTGCCAGGCTGCTGGCTATTTGAATAGGCAAGCAGTAGTTAGGCTTGAAAAAGCATGTAGGGCCACATGATCCGATTTAGGCTTTCACTGCTGCTCTCAGTAGAAACTGCAGAAAAAAAGATCCAGTGCACAAATGAACGGACAATGGTGGGAAAAATGTGTGCTGTTTCTGTCTGTGTGTTTTTACAACAATAAAGCTATATTGTAGAAAGAGTGAAGAAGAAAATAAAGAGAGGGGAACTGAAGAGAGTCTGGATGAAAACTTTTTTTTTTTTTTTTTAATAGAACACAGATTTTGCTGATGTGAAGTATCAGATTAAATACAGATTTCTAATGAACATCTTGTTGCCATATATACTATTTCTGAGCATGAGACTTTCTATGCTGAATTTCAGATTATTAATTTGCTTGATATGAGGTTGATCAACATTTTGAACTATTTTTTTTTTACACTTTTCACTTTACTATAAATACTCTTCAGCTAATAACTGAAATAATAAAATTGTAAATGAAGGCAGAAAAACAAAATTGCTGTCTGCATGTCCTGTCCCAAAGAAAATTTTCTTGACATAATGTTTGAGAGGAGTAAATAAACAAGACAATTGTATCATCACACAATCTGTTAACATTTAATCATGCCCTAGTTAAGTCTGCTATGTGATACCACTGCACACTCTTCCCTCCTCATTTCAAGATGAGAAGTGATGCTGCTCTCAGGCTGAAGGCAGATTTAAAGCATTGTTTGAAATCCAGACCTATCTGAGGCACCAAACAGAGCATAAACAAGGATACAACGCAGTTCAGTATCTGCCATTTTACTTAAGTCCCTTCAAAAGTTTTGAAATCCACAGTGGATATTCCAGCTGGTGGTTGTCTATCAGTCTGCCCCACTGAAAAAGCTCTACAGTACGTGATCAAACCCCTGAAGGGCTTGAAAGCAAAGTTATTTACAGGGAAAGAAGGGAAGACAGTGACATCCAAGCAATGCCTGGAACTGGCTTTGTCAGTTCCTACATTAGCAATACTGTCACAAAACCTGGCCATCAGAAAAAAGGGAAGTTGTCAAGGTGAAATAAGACCCCTTTCATTGACATTTTCCTATCCAGGGTGTTTTGCAAGAGAAAAAAAACAGTCCTCAAACCTCTCTTTTCTGCTATTTTCTAATTTTTGAGACCATCCACTTCTCCCATGAGTGATGTGACACAGCTTTTGTCACAAAGAGCAGTTTCTTCTGTTGAAAAAGTGAAATAATATATATATATGTATAAAGAAGAGTACGGGAGAGTGCATCTAGTCTAGAACTGTGGCTCTGACAAGTGGCAGTAGCCACTATCATATGTATATGTTGTTATACTTGGATGAATACCGGTGTACTAGAATAATGCTTAGCAAGTATTATAATGCAAGTATTCAGTAATTGAGAGAAACGGATGTATCCATGTTTCAATGACACCAGGGAAAAAAAAAAGCTTCTACAGATTAGAATTTTACTATACACACAGTTTGAGCATTTAAAATTCTCAGAAAGGAAAGAAAAAAACTAAAATACACTGTTGATTTTTGACATCCCAGAAAACAAACAAAAAAATCCAAGACTATTTACTGCAATCTTCTTGACTTCTATTTTTTATCTGAATGGCAAAATGAACAATTCATTAAAGATTTCATTTTTCCCTCTAATTTTGGAGACTACATTTACAAAAATATTTAATTAATTCTTAGGAGAATTAAAAAACAAACAAAACCAACAACAAAAACAACCTCTACAGCTGATATTGGATTGAAAATTATACAAATTTTCCTATCATACTCTTAAATCGTATAAAATTTGAACTTAGGGCATTGAATTCATATCAGCAAAGGAAGGATTCCACTTAGCTGTATTACAGCCATGCGTATTACAAGAGAGCACCAACTGTTTAGTTTTGGTTTGTGTGAAGGACAAGAGGGACCTGTATCAGCAAGAGCTTGGCAAGCAGATTCAGGGAAGTAATTCTTCCCTTCTATTTAGGACTTGTGAGAGCACAAGAGAGGCTGACATACCAGAGTGAGTCCAGCACAGGGCCACCAAGCTGGTCAGAGGCTGGAGCAGGTGGCATAAGAGGACAGGATGAGAGACTGGGACTTGTTCAGCATGGAGGAGGAGGAGGAGGAGGACAAAGTTGGGATTCTTCTGCTGTCTGTAACTTCTTAATAGACCAGTCTCACCTTGGGGGTGAGCACCTTGGTGGTCAAGGGTATGGTGAGAGGCAACAAATACAAGCGTGAACGTGAGAAATTACAACTTGAAAAAAGTTTGTTTGATCCTCTTCTAAAACCACGTGGGTGGTAGAAGTATAGCGCACTGAGGTTTGTGGGATCTTCATCCTTGAAATTCTCCAGAATTCCTTGGAACAAGGCCCAGAACAACCTGCTATAACTGGACCTGCTTTGAGCAGGAGGTAGATAACCCCTGACAGTCCTTCCAACCTGCATAATTCTAAGAATTTCAATTTCACACAAATTCAGGACATCTCTAGTGAAAGCAGCAAAATCCTTGATGGATCATAATCGGGGAAGTACAATCCATGGATTAACAATTCTATTTCTGATTTTCTTGTATTGCTTTTACCAAGTACTGATTACCTACCTTCCTAACTCAATAAAAATACATGCTTGTCTAATATCATCTCACTAAAACTTACACAATGACTTAAGGAGTAGCTCTCTATTCAAGAAGCAAGATTTCTTCCAGGCAGTTAAAACACAGCAATTCTATCTGAAATGTTATTTGCTGACAGAAACAACCACCTTTAATCGGTGCCATTTTTTTGTCCTCCTTTATGTTAATACCTTAAAAACAGCTCATTTAGCCTATTATTATTGTTATGACACAACGAATACTTAGAACAAGCTTTTTGCTTTGTTTAATTCAGAATGTAGCATTTAAAATCAAAACAGACTCTGTTTCACACTTTCAGTAATACCATGTCAGGGAAATAACTACTCTCCTGGCTTTTGCAAATTTGGCTTAAAGGAAGTAACAGTTGTTTCTTTTTTTTTTTTCTGCACATTATTAAATTTTCAAATTTTCCAATTCAATTGCTAAATTTAACATTATTAAATATGAATGAATTTAAAAGCAAATGCAGAACTTTTACTGCTGCTTCTAATTGACTATTAGAAATCTGGACTGCTGTGTATCTTAACCCCAAGAATATAGACATGTAAGGACAGGTGTTTGACTCCAGTGAATCGGTCCAGATTTTAATTCCACTTGCAACTGTTGTCCTCTCAAAACAGAAGGGAAAAAAGCTACTATTATGATAAAACTATTTTTCCTTGTCATAGAAGTACAATGAAAGTATAAATCAAACACATTCATTCAATTACTTTGTTTGATTCAAGCACAATGGTTATCCTAATTAAACAGACACGGGGTCTAATTTCTCCTCTTAATCATCTTCATCCGTGCTCCCTGTGCAGCTCAACTCAGTATTGCTCTAAGTACACAAATGCTTGAAAGCTACTGAAGTCTGGTGTAAAGAATCCCAAACATATCAGAGTATTATTTACATATGCCTATATGTAAATATTATGTAGTTTATATAATAAACTACAACACAGAGTGTGGGTTGATAGCAGTCAATAAATATATATTAAATAAAATCTGGCAAAGAGAGGATGCTTTAGACCCCGAAACTGCAAGCATTTTATGTATATGTGTATCTTTATCTTTTTCTTTTTTTTTCCTGGTTACATTTTATATGCACATTTATCTATACAAAACCAACATTTTCTGCTAACTTCACATTAACAAAGACATTTAAATCTGCATCACAGAAACATACTCCATCAAAACATAAAATTATAAGTTCTATAGATACATTTTTATAGAGCTTGAAAATTATCTTTTGAAAAGGTCTCCTTTGAATACCCCAAACACAAAAATTTAAATGCCATAATTGTAGCATGAGAAGTAGGATTGTATGCTTCACCACTCCATGCTAGAACTCCACAGCCTCATCTTTCATATTCCCATCTTATTAATGTGAACCAGTTTATAGGATAGAAAAAAAAATGAGTCAAAATCACGTTCTGTATGTGAAGAAAGAAAGACCTCTAACACCAATTATAAAGAGCATGCTTGTATTTGGAGAAAGTGAAATAGCTCCCTCTTCTGTAGTATTTTATAACACAAACTGTCCTAAAAGGATTAGGACATTCTAATCCTGGAAAACCAGCATCAACTGATTTACAGAAATACAGCATCAATGCATTCAAATATTTACTACAAAAATTAAGAAAAAAAATGCAAGCGAACAGTAGTCTAACTCATTACCAAATGTTTTACCTGATAACTAGCTAAAAACTGGTCCTGAAGGGTGTGCTGCTCAACAGCCTTTCATTGGAGTGTGTATACTTGTTTAAATTTTGTCTGCTGTCCAAAAAAGTTAACTGCAGCCTACTAAGCAGCAGCATGTGTGTTTACTTAAGCTTCCTGTAAAAACATTCATATCATTCCAAGAGTGACTAAATGTTTTCCATCCTCATAGTTAGAATTCCAGGCTTCCCCGCCCCTTTAGTCCATTACATGAAAAATATCAGTCCTAAGTCCAGAGCAAGAGAATTTCCTTCCTGGGTTTGAAATCCTTAATGCCTTGAAGGATTTTTTTTTCTCCCAATGTTTAGCTGTGTTAACTATCAGTGTTCAACAACTCAGCATCACGTAACATGAAACGTATGCAAGGACTTAATAAGATATGAAAATTTTCTAATGTCACAAAGAAGTAGTAACTGTGAAAATATATTCATTAATGCTTCCAAACATGGTTCAATTTGGCAGAAAGACTGCTAACTTCAAATTTTATTCATACAGTTAACCTGTATCTAAATACATATTTTTCCCCTCAAAAGTAACTATTATAATCCCAGATTATTTTTATTGTTGCAACTTGAAGAAGCCTCCCACGAACCAATGTTGCATGTGTGTGAAGGGGTCTTTTTTTTTTGCAGTAATGCAATGAAAATATTCACAGACTTTCTATTCGGAAGATGCTAACTTAAAAGCTTTTGACTGTTGCAATCAGTTTTTCCAGTTTCCAGTTCAGTAGGCAAGTATTCCCTTCAAATATATTTTGATATGAATTTTTTGATATAATTTTTTTGGGCAACCTTAGGTGGAGTGACACTGAGAAATAACCACAGTGACCAAAGCAGAATCAATTAAGCTTATTTACTAAGAAGCAACCATGAAGGTAAGTAAGAAAGCCATTCAGTTATTGTTACTAGGTGGAGTTACAAACACTAAATTAGAGTGCATCTGGGCCAAATCTATGCATGCTACAGGCACTGAAAAGAATTAATTAGATGATCCAGAGGGTTCTTTAAAAGCAGGATATCTTTAGCTGCATTGAGACACACATGTATATATATTCACTAGCATTCCTTGATTGTTTGTCCTTTCAACAGTCTTCAGAAACAGTTCTTTCAACAGTGATGATGTATCACTGAAAACTAGGAGCAGATTATTGTATACCAGTCTAGTGCTCCTAACTTTCTTAAACTCAGAAAGCCTTTTATTGGCAGTGGGTTTCATTGCACCCCAGGCTGTGTGGTTGACAGTCTCAGCTGTCTTGTCTAAAAAAGCTATGCTAAACCATGATCTGGCAAACGTAAGCTCAATTCTCTATAGCACTGTGTTTGCACCTCTTAATTGGTTTTGATGAAAAGATGGGTCCAGACCTACAGCGCTGATGATGAACAACAACTTACATGTTCTAAGTAGACGCCTGGGCCCAAATCCTGCACCAGTGAATGCTGTTCTTTACCACTGACTTCATCATGAATGAATCAAATTTCTTTTCATGGGACTGTGCTGCCTGTTTTTACTTAATGAAGTGTTGGACATGCTAAAGGAACTGAACTGAATTACGTCTCAGCTAGAGTTTGGAGCCCTTTATTGATGAGAATGTTAATTTCTTTTTGCGAAGATAAAGTGTCAGCCATAATGACAGTGAAGTAATGCAGGCCTCATTCATGAAAATCCTCTGAGAGGACCTTGTCTAACACTTAATTTCTCATTCACAGTTTATGCTGGAACCCTTCCACCTGTACCTGAGGGCTCTCACACAGAACAACTCACTGGGAGATGGCCAGCTACTGTACATCAACCAACTTTGCTGCAGCTTTCTGTATCTATAGCCTTAGTCTGTGGCAGAAGCAGGGGAATGTAATTGACCTTAGTCTTTCCTAGGGGACATTTTTGGCATCAGTGGCAGGACTGAGCACTTGTATTTATTATTATCTTTCCAAAGAACCAAGCATTTTCCTACTACCCTACCCAATATTTACTTCCTGTGAACAGGACTGTTACTCCTATTTGCAGATGGCTGTCTGCAGATGCAGATGGCCTGAGGGAGACATGGTTATTTCTATCTTCGTAGCTTGTTTGGTGTTATTCATATGCTATTACATATTGACACTATCTATTTGAAGTTCCAGTATCCAATTCTTCTTTTTTAATTCATTAAAAATTGAATTGCTACGAAAACCCACATCCTTTTTATTTAGGAAATGAAACAACTGTTACCCCAACAGAGGAGTAAACAGTTCTGTGAGCAGCAGCACTAACTAAAAACTGATTTTCTATGGATCCATTTCATACAATAGGACAGATACCCAGACTGGCTCCCATGAAGAACCTGAAGAGAAATGAAGTACAAGTGCACACTAAAACTTTGCAATCCCTTGTGGCACTAAAGAATCACTTTGTCCCCCTCTACCTAGCTGCCAGTTATCATTAAATCTGTAGAAATGGGTTATCTTTGAGACTTCTGTGTGTTGTAAGAAGCTATTGGCTCTACTGTGGGGAAAGCACAAAGGGCCAGTATGATTACCTAAGGCTTGGCTTTTATGAAGACAGTCTAGAAAACAAAGAAAGAAAAAACAGACTACGTAGATAACAGATTAAGTAAACAAGGGCAAATCCCAAAGGACCAATATCATTACAGCAGCTATAGAAGCTCTATAGAAGCATCCATCAGAAGCTTAAAACTAATTCTTTGTGTTGGATCCACAGAACATGATGGACCTGCTTTTCCCATCCCTCACCAGTGAAAGGAGGAGCCTGCCTTGAAAAGCCATATAAGACTGGAGGGCTCAAGAATGGGGGTTGGCTGATGAAAGGAAGAAATGGCACAGAAAACCTCTGGGGTTTGTCTGGAACTACCACTTTTTTCAAGGGAAGAGAGTTCCCTTTGCCAGAAGGAGAAGAATGCTGTTCAAAGCATTTTAGCAATCTTCTAGGCTTTGCCTTTTTAAGCTGATTAAACCAGCTTGGAAGCTTCTTATCCTTTGGTCTCAGTGTCTGACATTGCCCTGCCTTGCCTCCCCTCTTCCTCCCCATCCCCATGTCTTATTCCACGGCCCTCGTCTTTTGCCTCTCCCCCTGCCCAGACACGCTCTCCTCTAGCCACCCCCTGCTCTCATCCTGGGCTTTTATCTGTACACATCTTGCAAAAGCACAACCCACATCTATCACTGTGTCAGAAAACTGGCAAGAAGTGACAAAGGTGGACCTACTCTAACCAGAGGTCTTGCCAAAAGCCCTTTTATCACTTTGATGTTTAATTAAAGAAAAGACAACAACTGTATACTGTTGAGCAAGAGTTGTCACCTGCATAAACACTGAAAACTGCACATGTACTATTATTATTGTGTTCTGTTATGTATGCAATTTCCTGAGAGCATCTTCTCTCACTGAGGCTGAAAATACAAACTGTGATTCCCTGAATGAATCAAAATGACAGTCTCAGTCAAAACATTCCACAGAAGGAATTTTGTTTTTCCTCAACAACTTTCTGACTTCCTCTAATACATATCTTCCCTTTTGCAACAAAAAAATATTTTTTCTTGTCTTATCTTCAGAAGATACTGCAAAATATATTGCTTCCTTTCTTTTTGCACCAACCTTTTAGGTACTTAAAGACTGCTGTCTTCTCATTCCAACTTCATCATTTCCTCTTTAAGCTGAAACCAACACAGATCTGTCCCTCTAGGACACATTTTTCAGAGCTTGTACTCTCCTCATAGCTCCCCTTCAGAGTTGTTACCTTGCTTGCATTCTTTTCAGAGGAACAATATCCAGAAAAGGACTAAGGGCTAGAATATCACACTTTCCCATAGCAAAGAGAGCAAGACAATTACTTCATGTCTTGCAAACTGTACTTGTGACCATAATTCCAGCTTTGCATTTGCCCTCTCAAGGTTCTGTTAATCTATGTTCAACTTCTGCCCTTTCATCACTAAACTTCTCAGGGAAAATGTTAAAAAGTGATTTTTCAGGAGTCATGACTCATGAAGAACTTACTCCAAACACAGTCCAGTTTATTTTTCCCTTGTTGAATTCAGTCAATATTTTTCCACCTACTTTCTGCTTTAAAACAAATTCATACTCTGCCCTCCAAGATACTGGCAGCCATTTCTAGCTTTGTTGTCTGGAGATTAAATAAATTCAGTTTCTATTCAATTCCCGAGGTTGCAGGTTTGCTAGTGAAAATATTGAGCAGACCTGGACCTAGCACAGATGCTAGCAGATGCTAACCACAGTGCAACTCAAGAAAGGCTGTCCAGGGACTTGAAGACTAAAGCCATGCATGCACAGCCCTCCCATGGTGCTGGAGCACTGCACCCCTCCCCTGCACACACCTACCCCAAATTCCTACCCTTCCTCCCAGCTGGTCTCTCTCAGCAGCTCCATTGTAAAGAACCTGGAGCCCCTCACTCAGCCACCCACTCCTGCATCAGCAGAGAAGATGCAGGTACAGGAGGGGCTGGGGGCAGCTGAGTGATGACTGTCTTCTGCAAGCCCAGCAAACCCCAGACAAGCTTTCACAAAGTTGCACATTTCTAGCTGCTTGGAACGTGATGTCCAAGCAACACTGAAAACTATATCACGTGCACAGATAGCCCAAACTATGGAAATCTATCCAGTTCATGAAGACTCATTAAACAGGGTTTACTATGGAAACAGATGAATACTGAAAAAGAGACTCTCCATTGTAATAATTTGTCTTAAAATTGCCATTCCCTTAGATCTTTAAATAAGAAACCTGTATATATATCTGTACATCTCCAGTGTCTCCCATCATTGCACTCCAGTTTTCTCAGTTGTCATAATAACACCATGATTTTCTTCATGAAGTAGTGTGAATGTTCTAACTTGGTGTGGATTTATTGTATTCAAAATATTGAATACATTCCTGTGCTGACATTTCTTGGGGTACTTACGGGAGCAGGTATCTAACTTATTTTGTGATTCAACATCTTCATAATATGAACTTATCTCTGGCCAAACCAGGACACACTCCAGTAAAACACTTCAATAACCTATGTTCACAGAACTTCTGTGACATTATACTTGATCTCAACAGCAAATTTTGTATGAAAGCATAATTCAAGAACTTCATCCTTACGCAGCTGCAGGAATGCAAACTTCTCTATAGGAACAGATATCTCCTCTCATATAAACTGATTATAGAGCAACCAGCAAGTAACTGAACTGGCAAAATTGTTGGTGCAGCAGTATTTAGATGAAAGACAGGGGAAAAGTCACGAGTGACTGATACTAATAAAGATTTGCTCTAAATGAACTGTAGCCAGGCCAGATCCACAGACAGCTTTGATTTGAATTTGTCAGTAAGTTCTATGGCCCACAAGCCGTTCTATCCCTCCACACTCAAAATAAAATAAACGATAGAAACATCTTTGACTAAATATCACATGCTAAAGAGCTAATATCTGGCATACTTAAAGTAAGCTCACACAATTCAAGTTGTCTGCTGGCATGCTGGATTTGTTTTACTTCTAAATAAAAGCCTGATGAGAAATAAATGCATACTTTAAAAACAGTGGTAAGCATATTAAGTCTCTGCCTTATTATTCTTGATACGATAGCTATTTTTAAAATGGAAATTTGGGCTTTAATTGGTCCATCAGCAACTAAATTGACATAAATAATAGAAAGTTTTCAATAGGCATCATTCTTTCTTCCTGCTTTAGAGATGAAGATTCAGATTCTAGCAGAAAAATATTTGTTTCCTACAATCTGTACAAGTCCCCAGTAAGTGAACTAGTTCATGTAAAACGAGCTATATTTTAATTAAAAATCTAGCATACTATACATAAAAGAGAAGAGAAGAAAAATAAAGCACATTTATGATTAATTTGCAAAATACAACTTAATTATTACACATGGTCATTTTAAACTGACATATAAAAAGAACATTATTTCACTACGGTATACACTTTGTTAACCACACAGTTTACAGTTTGAGGTGGAGTGTGAGTGAGAACTTGGAGTCAATAAAAGGAGAGTCTAAAAGGAGGTATGTTTACCCCTACAATGACCGGTAAACTGCTGTCTCAAAATCACTTGCTAACTTTACATTCATTTTATCCATTTATTGAATATAAGTTATGCCTTGCACCCCCATCTCAAATAACTTGCAAATCTGATACTGTATAACATCAGTATTCCCAGAACTTAGCCCATTTGAGATAGGGATTTTGGTTTTCTACACTGAACAGTAGGAGATAAGAGGTACAAAACGATGGAAAAACAAAACAAAACAACAAACAACAGAATGGAGAACACAGGACAATGGGTTTAAGCTATTAGTGCAACATTTGTAATGCTTGAGTTTCTATTCAGTAAACATTTCTGCTCATATACTACACTGCAAAACTAAGGGTAAGCTACAGTTATGCAGATTTAATGGGGTATTATGCAGAGAAGCATCATATGGCTGACACTTAGGGGATTTAATTCAGAATAAGCTTTCAGAGTAAAATGTTAACAGATTAAGACAGATATTCAATCTTACCCCTTGACTGTTTACGTGGGACTATGTGCTATCAAATAACGTGTCAAATGTGATGCCTTTAAGCTAAAAATTTAGTCAGTTGCTGAAAATGCCATTCAGTATTACTCGTCTCCAGATGACTGCAATTAGGCATACAGCACAGAACAGCTAGCATGACAATATTATAAATAGTGAAACTCAGATTTTCTGAGAAAAATAATTGGCACAAAAATCTAATTTAAATATCGATTCCATTACACTGTTGTAATATATCAGTTAGATTAGTTCAGCTGGAAGGGACATTCAAAGATCACCTAGTCCAACTGCCTGAACGTTCCAGGGCTAACCAAAAGTTAAAGCATGTTATTGAGGGCATTATCCAAATGCCTCTAGAACAGAGGCATGGGGCATCAACCACATCACAAGGAAGCCTGTTCCAGTGTTTGACCACCCTTGTTGTAATGAAATGTTTCCTAAAGCCCAGTCTGAACCTCCCCTGACTAAGCTCTGTGCCAATCCCACACATCCTGCCATTGGTGACCAGGGAGCAGAGCCTGGCACCTCCCTCGGTGCCTCCCCTCCTCAGGGAGCTGCAGGGAGCAGTGAGGCTGCCCCTCAGCCTCCTTCTGTCCAGACTGGACAAATGGTAGAGTGAATCTGTTTATCTCACAGTTGGACAATTAAGCTAAATGATGCTGAGAGGAACAGTATCAAAGGCCTCACTGAAATCCAGGAAGATTATGTCCACTGTCTTCCCTTCATCCACCAAGTGGGTGACCTTATCACAGAAGGAGATCAAATTACTAAGGTAGGGCTTTCCCTTGATGAACCCATATTGACTAGGTGAGATAATAGCTTTGTTCTTTAAATGCCTTTCAGTTTCCCCCAGGATAACTTTCTCCATAACTTTTCCAGGGACTGCGGTTAGACTAATAAGTCTGCAGTTTCCTGGGTCTTCCCTTGTGCCCTTTCTGAAGATGAGTGTAACATTTATTAGTTTCCAGGCAGCAGGGACCTCCCCGGACTCCCATGAACTTTGGTAAATTGTTGAGAAGGGTCTGGCAATGATGTTCACTAATTTCTTCAGTACTCTGGGTGAATCCCATCTGGTTCTGTGTACTCATGAACGTTGAGCTCACACAACTGTTCTATAACAATTTCAGTGACCACAGATGGAACATCACTACTCTCCAGTCATGGTCCTCCAGTTCTGATCCTTGAGAAGGGAGCGTCACCTCTAACTACAACTTGCTGCTCTTTCTTTATGGTGCTGGTCTTGATGTTCCGCTTGATGCAAAGCCTTGGTTGATCTGACCTTGGAGGGAGAACTTGCACACATGCCACTTCTTCCCTCATTTCACATCCCTTGATCACCACATCCGGAGCCTCACATCTGTTCTTTAGTGGAAGCTGAGCGGGCAGATGTGGTCCCCTCTTGCAGCTCTATGCAGTAACTCGCATCCACTACTTCGTGTCCCTCAAATTGCTACCTTTATTCTGATACAGAACAGATACTGGGCCTGCCTCAGTAGTGGTCACACCAGGTTGGCATGTGCATACCTGAGAATCCATTGATTTATCAACTTTTTGGGCTCTCAGATACTTCTCAGTCTCCCCATTGCTTCCTAAAGCTTGGCCACCAGATAGAGCAGTTCAGCTGCCTGGGCAAACCTCACACAGGTGTGCTTCCTCTCGCCCTCCATCTCAAGGAGCAGAACCAGGCACAGCCCAAGAGCTGGTGAGATGCCTGTAGCTCCATCTGGTTGGTGGCATTAATTCTAATGGGTGATGGAGGAACAGAAGTAGGAGACTTGGCTTCTGTCAAGTGGTCAACATGTGTTTAAGGTGTTACTGTCAGCCAAGAAGGCTGTCAGGGCTGCAGCCCACGCCTGGTGTACACAGCACACACAGCCCAAGATTGTCAGGACTCAAACTCCCTCAGATACCCCCTAGAACCTCAAGAGCCTCAGCATCCTGTGACTGCTGCTGTTACAAACGATGATCATTTTTTTATCTGACATCAGCTGTATCATTGTTTGTTTAAAACAACAACACAAATAAACTCAACACAAAAACAAACTTTTACAGACCAAAGTAGTCACTACATTTGCTTCTAGGAGGATAAACTTGTCATAGTACAGAATTACCTAACTGAGTCCAGACAAGATATCTTGCATACTAAGGCATTGTAGTGGCTCTAGTGTGGTACACTAATGAAGCATCTGCTTGGCTGCATTGAGACCTTTAGTATTGAATGGAAGCCTAAACTCTACACTGTGTTTGCTTCCTACAGTTCATCATAATTATCTCAGTCTGCTGTAGATATGCTTTTAATCAAATTGTCCCTCATCATTTTTCTCCAATCTGGAACGGGAAAAAAAGATATTTGTCCATTCTCATTGGAGAAAAAAACTCAACATATTGAAAACACTTCCATAAATCTACCTCTCCATGCTACCTTCCAAACTTGCTCTACTCATAAACACTAAATAAGGAGTGGTGACAGCACATACTGTTTGATACCCATCAGGAGATGATCACTGGGGATTAAAAACTGTTAAACTGCTTCCTCATCATAAAATTAATTCAGTGTGAAAGTAGTAACTCTTTACACTTCACAGGCAGATTTTATACATTATCTGACACCTTCTTCATATCCTGTGATGTGAATTCTGGCATGAAAAAGCACCAATAAGAAAGCTTTAAGCTCCTCAGATTTCTCCTAAAGAGCAACTACTCAAAGGCCACAAGAAGTTATACAAAATTAATTTCATTCTATCAGAGATGGAACAGGAAAAATAAGTGGCAGCTTACTGAGCCTGCACATCTGCAAGTATTTGTATACTATAAGACATGTCTAGAATTCTGATTTAAAACTGAATGATCTGGTATTTTTCACGATGAGCAACTACTCCAGAAAATACAAGTCTGAACATATACATATATATATTTTAAATATGTAAGTTTGCAAACCCTCACATTTTCATTGCCAGGCTGGGCAAGTGTTTGTCATATAGTTAAGTTAAAATCTCAGTCTGTAATAAAAGATGCATCTATTTCCACAAACTGTAATTACATTTTAAACTCTAAAAATCAAAATCTATCTCCCAGTTAATAATTATCCTTTGTAAGCTTCAATGAAATAATGATGTTTTATTCATACTATAATTATGCCTAATGTCAAACTATATTGTGCAAAGATCTTGAATCGTCACTGCATGATACCGATGAATATGAAATAAGGAATAATTCAGTTATCAGTAATACCTTTTGATGAACATTTAGATCCACTAATTCCTATTATATTTGTTATTAAGCTGTAGGCATAACTAAGTAAAATTAGTTAACAGTCTCACTATACTGTACTGGACCAAAAGAGTATTGAGCATGGGCACATGCCGTTGTGGTTAAACCATGTTGTAGCCAGAATTTAAAAATTAGCTACCTTCCCCCAAGCCCCCAAGACAACAGCTTATTGTCACAGAAGATGCTGTACCAGCTACTTCAACTCTCCAAAATTATAAAGTAAATTAGGAACTATCAGGTAAGAAGTAGCCATGACAGAACGAAGCATAATAGGGAAACACAGATCTCACCTTCACATACTGGGCAGCACTCTCCAGGGACTTTGACAGGATTCAAACAGCTCTGTCCACAGGCTGTTGCAACACAGTGAGGATCTCCATTGATACACTGACAGAAAGTACAGTCATCCTCTCTCCAGCGGTCTCCGTGAGCTTGGATCTGACCATTGGCATAACAGCCAGCAGGGTTATTTATGGGGTAAACTGGGTCTGAAATTAGAAGTTGCAATAGAATAAGAAGTTTTAAGGTCCTTTTTATGCCTAAATTTTACATATGAATAACTGCAATGCTATGATGTTATTTATATTAGTTAAAAAGGGTTATGTGAAGCCACTATCAAACACTAAGAATCACACTGGTACACAGAGACTAAATAATATAGGTGACAAGTTAGATATTTTAATATTGAAATTTACTGTTGAAAATGTTAAGTTAGCTTATACTGAGCATTCATAACTTCAGTGTTCTATTTTAAAATATTTCAACTAGAATTTTGAATTTAACAAGCCAATCTGGAAAAGAAAATCCATGTACAGATGGCTGGGTTTTATTTTTTTTAAAAGACTCAGTTTTTGGATTTTCTGCTTTTGTTTTTCAAAAATTTTTTTTTTTTTTAAACTGACTTCACAGATTCTAAATGAAAACTGGAACCATCTCAATTAACCACTGCAATGACTCATGTCAACATGTCGCTGAATGTCAACTTTGCATTTTTTCCTACATGAAGAAAAAAAAAAGACTCAATGAAACCTGGGATAATACTCTGAAGTTTAATCAACCATCTCTGAAACAAAGGCAAAATGAATAGCAGTTGCTAATAGCTGTTGTCTTATTATGAGCCATTGTTTCAATTTATGACACTAACAAACTCTGAAAATTTAGAGTGAAACTGCACACAATTTCTATCTGGCACTCACTCTTACCCTGAATTTTAGCAATATTTAGCAGTATAGCAAAAAATTTTAGCATAAAGGGTTAAGTTATTTCAAAAACAGGTAGTTTGGGGAACATAAGACTTTAAAAACGAAGATGTTTTCTAATCTCTTAACTTCCCAACTTAAATGTTTTGAGATTTCCTTGAATCTATAATTATTTTGACCTAACCAGAAATGAAATCATATGCAATCAAATAAAGTGAATTTTATCATACAACTCATGCGTGGGATTCTAATTGACACATGAATACTGAGAAAGAACAGAAAAGCCATGTATACCAGTATTATTTATAACAGTCACTTTTGTGTGTCAAAGGACAAAGCTCCTGGTACGTAAATCAAATGGGATTTATAGTAGAATACAACAATTTTTTACCATCCAGTCGTTCAGAAGTGAGAAATCAAACTCCTTGATTTAGTGCTACAAACCCTACCACAGAAGCATGCAACAGAAACAAGCACGTCATAATTTGACAAAGAACCCTGCCTCTCAGTCGGCTCAGCAGAAATTAAGTCACAGCTATTACTTGAAAAAGGAAGTTATGCTCAATAACTGTAAATTATCATCATTATTTTATCTACTAAGGACTGTCTTAAAAAAAAAAGTTTTCATTGCAGGTCTAATACACACCAACTCATCAAAACCAAGTGAAATGAAAGCAGGTTGTCTTGACAGTCTTACTCAAAAGTTGCAAGATATGGAAAAGCCAACTTTAAACACTGTATGATATGGCAGAACAATTTAATGATTGCTGACCATTTAAAATCACCAAACTAAGAGGATGAAGAACTGTAAGTCCAAATCTATGCACATATTTGAGTACACTAGAGTGCCCGGATACAGCACGTATACAGATATATTGTTTATTCCTTTTACTGTCATGATGCCCAATCTCAGAAGACTTAAGTAAAAGACATAAGTAAATCACTGTAATTACACGAAATAAAACCAGATTTTATGTATATTATAAACTCAGCAACTTATAGAGCAATTCAGGAGTAGATCTGCACTTGTTCAGGAAAGGTTTTACTACATCAGACATACCATTTCTATACTTTTAAAATCTTTCATTAAATAATGAATCTTCATCATCCTGGTATTTTATTGTCCAGATGGTTTTTGATCTCAGGAGTGTTCTGTTAGGCAATGACAACCTAAGCTGCCAAAACCTCCAATAGTATCCTTCAAAAGCATCCTTCAAAGAGCCCCCAGAAGTATCATTCACTGTATTCTATGTTGTTGAAAAGATCTAGCTCCTGTAGCTGCCTCTTTTAGACTTTATTTATTTTTATTTTTTAACACAAAGTTATTCATTTTTATAATTATCTATGTGGAATCAAGCACAACTATAATGGATATTTTGGCTTATTTGCTCCACAAGGAACTACAGGAACACTGAAATTAAGTACACAGCAAAGTGTTTGAAAGTGACATTAGTAGCTAGATTCTTCTATTAGGAGATTTCAGATTTCCAACCTATTTTTTTTCCAACTTATTTCTGGGACATCATTCTTAAGTTTACATTTAACCACATGGACCAGTCGTTCTTCACAGGCCTTTGTCTACGTTGTGGCCAAACCATGACCCACAATGGGGCAAGATCCAAGTGTACAGCAACAACCCCACATCTTCCTCTCCTAGAATCCTGTTTGTATTCTGGCAGATATACAAATAGATCTGGCAGATATGTGTCAAATACTTTCTAGTGTAAGCAAGAGGGTCAATGTGAAATTTCCCACATGATCTTTTTTTAGGAGGACTGCAGGCCTAACAAGCAGATGAGCTGGCTGTCAACAAGGCAAAGGAGGAAGAGAAAAACACTGAAGCCAGATTACTGCCCTGATTCTTTGCTATAATTGTATACATTGCTGTAGCTAAACAAAAGAACAATGACTGGAAGAAGCAGGCTGCAACATGACAGATACAGTCTTGGACACACCGCTGCTGTTTTGGAAGAGTCTAAGTATCTCATGCAGAAATTAGCAACAGCTTCTTATGGCCTTTGGGAAGAAGGCCCCCCAAAAGTACAGCACATGTGGCCATGTCTAAGAATGTTCTAATGCAGAAGAGAAAGGAAACCTCAGCAGCTCTATAGGAAAAGGGCAGAGTGTCAACATCAGAGAAACACCACAAAAAAAAAAAAAACAAACACCAAGATGTTGTACTCAGACACAACAATCAATAAATGTAGAAATAAACTGAATTAAGAAACAATTGGCAAACTTCACAACAACAACAACATGAAGCGCTTGCTTATTTTCCTTGAAAGGCCAAAAAAAAAAAAAAGAGCAGCAGAATTAATAAATAAAAAGGATTTAAAAGATATTGTACCTTCACACACTGGACAGCACTCCCCTTCTGGCACATAATACCTGTCACAGTGTAGCTCACCACACTGGGCAGAGAAGCAAATAGAGACTCCACCTTGACACCGACAGAAACGACAAGCATCCATTCGAAACATGTCTCCATCGTAATATTCCATGCTGTTAAATATGCAAGTTGGCTTCACTTCTGAAAGAAGAAGAAAAAATAAACAATGTCTTTTATGGATATTGATAAAGGAGAAATAGTTAAATTCAGTTTGCTACGGACAAAAACTGAGAAGGAGAGCACGGATTTTTTCTTTCTTTAAAAAAAATAATGTATTTTTAAAACACACAGTATATTTTATTGTCTGTTTAAAGAATGGAGAAAAATAAGATGCCATTCAAAATTATTTTCAGAGCTGTTCATTATTTACAATTAAAATTCTGAATTTTTAAAATTAAAGTAATGAAGGAAAGTAAAGGCATGGTTTTTCTTCATCAGTGCTAAATCTTCCTCATTCTGGATGAGCCAAAAGCTATTTCAGCACAACTTTTTTCCTATTTTAAAAAGCAAGTTGCTGATGTTTCTTAAGTGTAACTGTCCTATCTACAGGACTTTGGTACACAAGTGGATTAATTGCATTAGAACTGTAATAATATAGAGTAATAGTAATAATGTAGAATGATATAGAACTGAAAATAGAATAACAGAACTGAAAATAATACCTAATTACATTAGGTATTATTTTTTTAAAAAGTTTTAGAAGGAGATACATGCATTTCATGACTACATGATCTGGTACACAGGACAGAATACTTCCTAATTCAAGCAAACTGCGGTCATGCTAGTCACCTCACAGCTATACTCCCCACACTAAATATCCTCCATTGTAATAACTAGTATGTGGTCACTTTGGTGTTTTTAAAACACAGCAAGACAACTTTGACTGTATCTCTCGTACAGCAGAGCCCTAATTTATAATTAAATGTGTGTGTGAAACTAAAAAACCTCTAAAAGTCCCTAAATAAATTGAGAAGGACTTTTTTTTTTTTCCTCCCCTCAAGTACTGAAGAGATTTGTACCAGATTTTGAAGCATCATAGACACCTCACAAGGCCTTCTTAGTGCTTTTGGACCTTGCAGCAATCTGCACACAGACAAACACTTTTACACCTCCATCACTCATTGCCAGCAGAGCATGTTTGGTTCAACCAGCTATGGATGCACACACAGTGCTGTGCAGCTCCACAGCCTAGCGCTAAATCACTGATTTGTGGTGACTCAAGATACTGTAGAACAACTACTCCACAGTAGTCATTAAGAAATCATTGCTTTACAGTTTCATCATTATATTATCCACTGAAGCCTCCTCCCTTTTCTCCACTATGGAATAACTTCAAATGTTTTGGCCTTCTCTGAAACTAGCCCAAGACACTTGAAAAACAATTATCTGAAGTAAATTAGTATCTATTAAACAGATATATTTGTTCAGAAGCTATGAATCTATCAACTTCAAAAACCAAAGGTTCTGAGAACACGAGGTCACTTGTTTCAGCAACAAAAATTAAAAACAAACAAAACTAAACAAACAAAAACCACAACCGACCTGTTGATAAAAACATTAAATTTCATTACATCTGAACCAAACATAGCAAGGGAAAGGAAGGAAGAAAGATGTATAGTATATAAAGAAAGATGAAGAGGAAAGAGAAAAGTGGTGAAGATAACTAAGTCACAGAGGAAGGTGAACGTAGATACCTATGATTTTTATTATTTCCTGAGAAGTGCCAAATTTCTGTAGAGAACAAACCATCACTAAAGAGCCTGAACAACAAATGTCAAAATGGTACTGAATAATCCCCCTTCAATATCCTAATTTATACTTTTACATACAAATGTCCAAACTGGAGCATCCTGAAAGCTATTCCAATTTCAAAAAAACAGACAATTGCATATGTTGTTGATTTCCATGGCATACATGGAAACCTGTTTATTTACTTACATGTGTAATACCTAGCCACATAGGGCTGAAAATTGTGCCCACTTTGAGTTCAGGTGTTTTTTATTGTTAGTACTCAATATGACATGGTATATGAAAAACATTTAAATGTAAATTCAAAATTTGAAGAATCCCCTTGAATCCTCTTAATTTTGGGGGCTGCAGACTCTTCATCTAAGTTGCTCTCAACATTACCGTAGATTTTCTTTAAAATTCTGAAGTGTTTCAGTGACTCTAGTACTTTCCACACACACTTATGCTGAGCTCCAGTCTCAAGTCATTTAATATGATTGTAAAATGTAAGGGTTGAAATTTGGAAGTACCCTGAGCAATGTTTGATTTTATATGCCTGTTCTGTCTTTGAGGCATAATGTAGAAAGCAGTGTAAAAAAGAAAAAAAAAAAAAAGTAAAAAGAGGAAATACCACTGTGTCCGGGAAAACAGCTATGACCTCATTAGAAAGCTATTCACATAAACAAACACTTGAGAAATATTTCAAGTTTATGTAGCTCAAGCTGTTAGTCTAAAAACCTTCTCAAAAAAGGAAAAAGTGCCAAGAACTCAAAAGGCATTTAATCCATTTACTCCTGACTTAACTCTTTTGATTGCAACTTTCCAGATTTTTACTTCCCCCCCTTCTCCAAAGGGTAGATCTGAATTCCTGCCTAGTTAGGAGAGTAGAATCATCAACCTCCATGAATTAACATTCATTTTTATAATGACCAAACAAGACCAAACAAGCAACTGTAAATCCTGAAAGGAAACAATACATTTTACTGCTATGACAAAAAAACACCATAGAATGTCACTACATGTGTATTTTTACAAACTAGATTTATGCTAGTGTATATGCACACATATTAAACGACTGAGCTACCCATATGCATCCAGCTATGAGACAAGGATTACCGTTGTTAGATCTGCATGGTCTAAGGACTCAGTCAAGCCAAAACAAGCACAATAAGAACTCCAGCTTTAAATATTCATAAAGTGAAAGCCTAATAAAAGAGCTAGCATCTTGCTGTGGAATTTGTACCAACACTTCTCTTTTTGCAAGATATACTGAAGATATACTCTCAGTTCTCTTTTGCTTGTTTGTGCTTTAAACAGCAGTAATTTTATTGCCTTACTGACCTATGTATGGCAGCCACAAAGGAGTGAAAGAATATAAAGCTATCATTAAACAAATGCATCTTTTCCTGAAATGCTAGCAACCATGAATTTATGATTCTATTAATAAAGAAAATGCTGCAGGTAGAATTCTTCAAGTAACAAAGTTTCCCCGTGTGACAAAGTAATTGCAATCGTCTTAACTGCACAACACCAAGCAGTGAAAAGCACCCCAAAAGCCAAGTCCCCCTCCTGATGCCAGCTACCACAATGACACAGTAGGCATGAGACACCCAGCCAGGCCATGGATTCGTGAACATGACCTCAGCATCTGCCAGCTGTCACATAACCCATGGCAGAAGACTGACCCTGACCAAGCACGGGTTAACCGTGTACCTGTGACAGAAGCCAGAGCAGAAAGGATGTGACCCAGCAGGATGAAGAGTTCATGCTGCCTTTACACTGGCTGTGATGGGATGGATGATACCAGATCTCATGTAAAGTTAAGCATGACTAAGCGTACTTGACTTGGCATTGAAATTCCTGTCCTAGAGTTAAATCAGGAAGACTTATGTCACAAATTTAGCTCTAGTGATTGCCTCAGTTAGCCACAGCCCTTTTGCTAGACAGTAACTCTGTGCATGGTTATTCCAAGTGCATGAGATGCTCAGGCATCAGCTGTCTGTAGGCAAGTTCAGGCATTTTCTTCTGTAGTGTCAGAAATTCCAGCCTGTCTGAAGTGGAAGAAAGATTCAAAACAATCTTCTGTTGTTTGAAGGATGAAAAGGTTTGTGATTGCAGCACTTCGGACATTCCTTTAGTACACAGAAGGATTTGTACCAGAATCCTGAAGGGAACTGGTGCAAGTGCTGTGAACTTTCCATTAAATGAAAGGGAAGGAAACTGACAAACTTAATTCCTGTGTCAGTATAAACAAAATACAGAAAAGCTTTCAGTTTTTCAAAAGCTGTGCTGATAAGGAGTTTAGAAAAGAAAAGGATACATTTCATTTGAATTAGCCCATAACAATGTTAAAGGACAACTCATTGTACGCTTTTGTTTACTTGCAGATATATTTAAACAAGCTAGATGTAAAAAAAAAAAAGGCTTCTTACTCTTCAGACTTTGTGCAATAAACTTCCCATTAAACATAACTGCAGGACCACTCTGGAAGTCCTGTGGTCCTGCATCTTGGAACAGTGATTAGGACTAAAACAAATCTGTAACTATTATTACAAGTCAGTGCAATTATTTATACATGATTTTTATATGCAATTGCACAGTTTGAAGGAAAGAAACATTATTTTGTGGCATCTGTGGTCTGTAAAAGATATTAAAAACCATAGGAAACTGATGTATAGTAATCATAGAAAAAAAAAAACAGATTTACGTAGTGAGGTATCTAGTAGCATAGCAGCACATTAGAAGCTACTTTTGTGTTCAGATTCCACAAGTTATGTACAGTGCCTATATTCAGCAAGATTTGTTTTCTCTTACTACCTCACCAGCTTATCCCAAACCATTAATCTTTAGACAATGTTATAGGAAAGACAGTTGTGCAGGTTGATATCGGTGCCTTTTTATTATTATTTAAAACACTGTAGACAAGACCTTAAGGCATAACCCTCAGAGACAGAATGATTATTTCCAAGTCACCATGTAGGGTAGAGGTGAAATCATGGAAAATAGCATAGAAAGATATCCCAACAGAAGCATCTCTACCTAAAACATTCCCAGCTTAATATTTTATTTAAAAACATCAGTAACTGAGGAACTGCAATCAACTAAACAATTCTACAGTTCAAATACTGTAACTAAACTCAAATTACATCATGGGTAATTCAGGTTAGACAGAAAAAGGAAACAAAAGGAAGCGTCCTAGGTTTCATTACTTTTCCCATCTTTAGGGTATACGTAATACTGTTTATCACCTTCCTCCAATCTGTGAATCTGTTGCTTAGAGGACTGATTCTGGGTGTCCGTGCCACCATTTTCTCTTGCAGATTAAATACACACATCCCTTTCAGATTTTATTTTCCTTGATGAGTTCATGCTATTAAATGTCTCATTGTTTCTGTGACTCTCCTCTTGGCTATCACCCTTTTGTCCATACAACCTTCTAGAAAAGGAACTTTTTAGCACTCAGCATTAAGTTACAGCCCTAGCACAGAAAACCACCTGGATAGCCAAAGGAGGAGCTGGGGCCACCAAATGCTGTGGCTGTGCTCTAAACACCCTGCTACGGTGCCAGATTTTCTAGATAAAATTGCCAAGCAAATCCTGGAAGCAAGCCATGTTCTTTGTAAGGGAGGAATACATCTAAATCCCAGTAGTCTCTGTCAGTCTATCACAGAGAAAATACATGCTGTGATCAATTTAGCCCTAGGCATGTTAATAGGACACAGGCATCTGCAAAAATCGCAGCACCATTAAAAGTACTGGCATAGCCCATCATTCATCACAAGTCCACAAGATATGCCTCCAGTGTATGAGAAAAGCTTAATATTTCAGAAAAAAAAAGACCTAAATCTGTTAGTGCAAGGCCCTGATTTGGCATTACAGCTAAATGATGATGCTCAGCAGTAGGATTTTTGCATAGGTCTAACCATCTCTTCCTGTCTTAAAACAAAATGAATTAGTTCTAACCTTGTATTCCATTATTGGCAACTTTGTTGAGGTTGAAGTGTGTACAAAAATCTGAGAGTCAGAACATAACTGGAGACATTAAATTAACAGTAGAATTCCCTTTGGCAAAAAACAAAACAAAACAAAACATTACTACTTCACCAAAATAAATAGTAGAAGTTACTTTACTTTTAAAACCACACCAAACTGCACCATCTAGCATCCAATATTCTTTGTACATGACATACCACCAGTTCCACAGAATATACGTAGCATCTTGGTTTTCATTAATAAATGAATAAATGAAGTAAGTTAGACTTTGTTTAGTAACTTACTGTCTCCAGTTTTCTGCACCTTTTTTTGTTCTGTTTTTTATGTAAATGATAATGGCACATATTATTTCAGATATTTTTCCCAATTTGACTACAGTGAGTATAATCAAGGTTCAGAGGATCTAAAAGATTTGACATAGCTTGGTAGATTAATCTGCTTTTTCAGTATACTAGACCAAATTCTCACATCACTGTGGCTGGTGATTAACCTTGATTTTCAAATACTGCTAAAATGTTCTGAGTCAAAACAAGCAAAGGTGAAAAAACAATAACCCACCCCACAAACACTAATCCTTCTTGTTTTTTTTTGGCATCAGGCTATCTTCTTTTGATATTAATCTTCCATTTATTATTTACTTAACTTTTTTTTTTTTTGTCTTTTTCTCCTTGCAAGCAAATTTTGTGTCGTCTTTTTGTATAGATTATCCATTCTGTGCTACCTGTACTCCCACTTTAGTGAGGTTTGTATTAAAATACTGGTTTTGAAGAAAAGCACAATTCTCATTAATACCATTTGTTCATTCTTTGCTTTCCATAGGATCCTTCCAGCTCTTTGACAGCTTAATCAAGTTGCTCTCTTGAAGTTTGAGTTTTATTTTGGTTATCTCTCCTGTTCTAAAAAAACTACCATTTCACAGTTATGTTCTATCTTTGCAGTCTCACGTAATCCCCTCTAGTCACTGGGATCAACTCTGGAACAGTTCTTCTCAATTTGATGTCAAAAATATTCTGAACATATCTCAGTAATTGATTGGACAATCTCCATGGTTTTTATTTTAAAGTAGGTCTCTATTTAAAGTAAAATAAAAAACAAAAAAAAATATATAAAGAACAGCTCCCGTGTTTTTAGATGCCTGGAGAAAAATATGCAGCAATGTTTAATTAGGATCATTTATAATAATAATAAATTATTAGTTCTTTGCTCTAGGACGGACTCTTGCCCTGGTCAAATCCTTATTTCTTAAGAGTAAAAGGCAAATAATATTTTTCTTTGTCATGTAAGTTTTGTAAGGATTAATGCAATAAGTAATGAATGGGATCCCAACAACTTATGGCTGTGGGATGTTCCACTTGCATCTAGTCCTTCCTCTTATTGAAGATTTTCCTTGCTGACACCATATTCCCCATGTAAAATTCCTTTTAGTATTAATTGATGCTCCCTTTAGAAATAGGTGATTCATATTTCCCTTTAGAAATGATGGCATCACCTTTAACCTTTTCCACACTGTGAGCTTGAAAAGAGAATAACAACTGCTGTGAGGAGTAATTGCATCAACAGGTGACAAGAAGTGTAATTAGAGAGGGATTTAATTTCTCTTCCAATACGGTATCAATAGCATACAGACTCAAGAAAGCCAAGAGGTTCAGATAAAAGAAAAATGGCTTATGTCATTGAAATTTTCTCAAACGTGGAAAAAAAATTAAAGAAGTGGTTATGAAACAGAGGTTGTGTCGCACATCAGGTGAGTGAGCTTGATGATTTAGGAGCTCACTTTCATAACACATTATGATCAAGAAGAGTACAGCCTGAAACAGCAGTATAGAAAAGGCCAGTTTCAAGTCCCAGTGGAAGTTGTCATCCTTTCTTCCCCACATCAATGCCTGCTACTGTTGGGCATACACCGGGTACTTCCACTTTCAGTGTACAGGGCAATTGAAGTCCAGAGATCACCTCCTGGGGCAAGAGAGCAGCAGCAGCTCCACAGCCACTCCTGGCAAGGCCAGATGCTGGAATCATTGCTCCTACGTGGCTGTGGCAGAAAGCAGTCACCTTGGACGAGTTGGATGCAGTGTCCACCAGGGCCACTCTCACATGTGCAATTTTATATCTTTCATAGCCATCAAAAACCCTTTTAAAGTAGCTGCTGCATTCAAAGAAACTTATTCAAAAGTGGAAGCCCTGACTGATAGAAGCAAGCAGCTGCAGGATGCTCTAGCAATATGCTCTCAAATTTCTAAGGCACAGCTCAGTCACTATGTGCTTTAGCGCAACCTACATTCGAGAGGCCCATGCGTCAATAGCTAATTAGAGAACAGGCAGTTTGGATGCTCTCTTGTTTCTAAACATTTCCACTCTTGCTGCATATGCAGCTTTCAATCTCTTTAGATTCATTTGTTGATGCTTGTAATTGAATGCTGAATCATTTTTTTCCCTACAACCTCTCCCATGAGAAAAGACAGCACACTACGATTAGCAGACAAACATAAATGAGTAATAAATGTTGAGTGGATCAGGAGAAACCTTGAATTCATTTCAATGAGGTGCAGGGTTTGGGGAAAGGCTGCATCTTGGGAATCTCTTGCTCAGTTTTCCCCCAGATTTATAACATATCCTATCCAGAATCCTCTAGAAGGAAAGCAGATTCCAATACCCATGCATTAATTATAATGGTGAAGTATTTTAACCCACAGCGGTGTTTTAAAAAGCATAAAATTATGTCTCCAGCTACTGTATCACACAGCCACAGTAGGTACAACTTAACTCAATAACAAACTCCAGTTTCAATAAATTGAAGCATTAGAACTGTTTCCAAGCAGAAGTAAGCATTATTTCAGTGATAAATAATATTTAAACAATTATGTGACAAACCATGAGAAACAGATTACACAAGATGGGGAGCATAAGGACACACACAATATAAATTGGAAGCAAGAAAACAATGATTTGCATATTGATCGACTGTTTTTCCTATAATGAGGAATATGACCATAGGCCATGGGCAGGGACACTTCCCAGACCGGGCTGCCCAAAGCCCCATCCAGCCTGGCCTTGAACACTTCCAGGGATGGGGCATCCACAGTGTGTCTGGGCAACCTGTGCCAGTGCCTCACCACTCTCATTGTGAAGGACTTCTTTCTAATATCCAATCTAAACTTACCTTCTTTTAGTTTAAAGCTATTCCCCCTTGTCCTATCACTACACTCCCTGACAGTCCCTCCCCTGCTTTCCTGTAGCCCCCTTTAGGTAGTGGAAGGCCGCTGTAAGGTCTCCCCAGAGCCATCTCTTCCTCCAGGCTGAACAACCCCTGTTTTTGCCTGTGCTTGGGATTGCCCCAGCGCAGGTGCAGAGCCTTGCTGAACCTCATGAGGTTCACATAGGCCCACCTCTCAAGCCTGTCCAGGTCCCTCTGGATGGCATCCCTTCCCTCCAGTGTGTTGCCCACACAGCTCTGTGTCATCGGCAAACAACAACGGCTTCAAGATCTGCAAAGAACAACTGCTGCTGAGGTTTCTCTCACAGCTGATTAATATGCTTTTCTAAGACAGAATGACCTAGCGTTAGTTTGAGACAGCGTGCACTGGTTAAAAGGAGAACCACGCAGAACCTACAAATCTATTATGAAGCTTCCAAAGAAGTTTTATATTAAATCCAGGAAAAATGTTTGTGAAACAAAGACTGATCCATCTGCCAGATGCTGACAAACAAAGACAACATACTGCTAATGGAGTCTCTAAGCTATGTGTGTTTTGCTGCCCTTCCACACAAATTACCCCTCAACACCAGCCAGCTGTTCTGCAACAGCAGGCTCTTCCCCACCCTTTCCAGGCAACCTCCCCATCCTCCCTTTGCCATCCCCACCACATTCACACATACTTGTAGTAAGTGGAACAGAAGGCTAGCCTGCTTCAAGACCATACATCATTAGGCTTAAAAACACAATGCAGTTACCCCACAATGCACAAACTGGATTATTATTTTTTTTTTTTTAGTCTCCATACGGTTATTCTTAATAGATTCCTTTATGTCAAGGTAGCTCAGATGATCAGTATTATTTCTGAGAGCTTTATTTTTTATTATTTATTTATTTTCTATTCCTCCCACCTCCCTAATTCTATCATTAAACAGATACTATAACAGCAGGAAAACTATATGAATGTCACTGTATGTCCTTTTTCATTAAACCTTCTTGCCTCTTTTCAGAGGTCTTCAAACCCAAGAATTAATTGAATTAATTGGTAACACTGATTATTTAATGTCCCCACATACCATCTATAAATCCATTAACTTGCATTTGATTAAAACATGCTCTTTAAAAAGGCAGCAAATCTTAATTGGAAAGGAAGAAGATAAGGAATTCAGTATCTTCCTGAGTCTGTGCCAACAGCTAGCCAACCTCAATGCTGAGAACAGTCTGTCCTAGATCTTACTGATTTGGCTCTTGTTAAATTGATGGTATTTTTTTTTTTTTTTTTAATGAAGTGAAGAAATTGATCTAAGCCTATCATTGTAAGGTATTTTTTCCATCTATCATATCTACAGTACACCTCTTCTACACTGTGTTTCAAGACCCTTCTAAAAGTCTGAATCAGAGTGTAACATTTAACTATTGGTCTCATGAACAAAATTCCTGCCTCCTCTTCTTTTCAAACTAAGGAAAGTAAGGGTAGGGATATATATTATAAAAATATATTTCAATTTAGATAGACATATATTAATAATATTATAATTATGCATTATTTTAATATTATAATATATATTTATAATATATAAAAATGAACTTGACCACCCTAAAATGCACTTGCAAATCCCCAAACTGTAAAGCAGTGCAAATTAAGTTTTATGACCATCTTATCCTCTTCACCAATGATCTGCCACACAACCTAAGTGTGGCAGAGAATTCTCCTAAGCAACAGTTTCAGAATTGCTCCCATCTTGTTGACATAGACATATATATATTTATATTTTTTGAAACCTACAGGCCTACAACTATCCTCTTTCCATAAAGAACCATCATTATTAATTGCACATTAAAGGTTCTCAGACCTAAATATACTTCAAGCACACTCAGATCACATCATACAGCATTATTTTTAAAGATCTGATTGTACCACTATGAAAAAGAAAAATGCCCCTTCAAAAAAAAAAAAAAAAAGTATTTAAATTTCCTGACCAGGTTTCTCAGAAAAAAAAAAAAAAAACCTTCAAAAGATGATTTTTTTTTTTTAAAGTATTCACACTTTCCCGTAGTATTTTAACAATGATGTTTTAAGGACATAAATATTACAAAAGATTATCTTTTTCTACAAACCCTGCTTTCCTCCTGTTTCGCCTTCCTGCTTCCCTCTTTGTCATCAGCTTCCCTTCAAAATAAACCTGTTTTTTTCTTTCAATTTACACTGTCCTCATAGGCTACTAAAGTGAAGATGAGGACTGGGAAAGCCTAAGACACAAGAAGTCCTGAATCAAAACCAGGCTGAGTCTTTGGTGTGAGCTACAGGAAGGAGAAAGGCAGTGATGCACAATCCAAGAGTTCCAGGACAGTCCAAATTCCCTGTAACTACATGAAATTAGTATAACAAATTCCTCCTCAGAAAAAGGTATGGCAATGACCATGGACAAAGAAAAGGGGGCAACAGAAACAGCCCCATCTAACACCTGATAGGTATATGGCAACAATTGTGACAGCTGTACCCACAAATAAGTTTCTGCCTGAAGAGAAACAGCGATGCTAGCAAGGCAGCAAGGCAGTTGGTACTTCAGAGACTGTATAGTGACAGAAAAGACATCAGACACTGGCTTAGCATTTCTTACTCAAGGTACTAAACTTTACCTTGAGGTGTGCCACACAGTTAAACTAAGCACTAAAAACCTCAGAAATGCATATGTTTTTAATAGAATGCCAAGAATACAGAACAAAGGAAAATGAGCATTATTTTAGTATGACAGGCAATATATAAGCAAGCAAACTAGGTAAATTGCATTTATTTCTACAGTATTTACAATCCTAACCCAAGCAGGTTAAAAATTAATCTGGAAGCTAAAGAATTTGTGATTCTTTTTGATGCAAATTATTTTTTTTTTAAAATCATTTTTCTAAATATTTATATCTGGAAGCAAAAAA